>NC_133621.1:217682752-217982752 GCF_048593235.1 Sminthopsis crassicaudata
TAGAGTAGGTAATGAGGAAACCAAATTATCACTCTTTGCTGATGATATGATGGTATACTTAGAGAACCCCAGAGATTCTACTAAAAAGCTATTAGAAATAACTCACACCTTTAACAAAGTTTCAGAATACAAAATAAACCCACATTAAGTCATTAGCATTCTTATATATCACTAACAAAATCCAACAGAGTTACAAAGAGAAATTCCATTTAAAGTAACTACTGACAGTATAAATTATTTGGGAATCTATCTGCCAAGGGAAAATCAAGAAATATATAAGCAAAACTACAAAACACTTTCCAAACAAATAAAGTCAGATCTAATCAATTGGAAAAATATTAAGTGCTCTTGGATAGGGCGAGCAAATATAATAAAGATGAAAATACTACCTAAACTAATCTATTTATTTAGCGCTATACCAATCAGGCTCCCAAAAAAACTATTTTAATGACCTAGAAAAATAACAACAAAGTTCATATGGAAAAACAAAAGGTCAAGAAATTCAAGGGAATTAATGAAAATAAAGTCAAATGAAGGTGACCTAGCTGTACCAGATCTAAAATTATATTATAAAGCAGTGGTTACCAATACCATTTGGTATTGGCTAAGAAATAGACTAGTTGATCAGCGGAATATGTTAGGTCCAAAGGACAAAATAATTAATAACTTTAATAATCTAGTGTTTGACAAACCCAAAGACCCAGGCTTTTGGGATAAGAATTCACTGTTTGACAAAAATTGCTGGGAAAATTGAAAATTAGTATGGCAGAAACTTGTTGTGTTGACCCACATGATAAGGTCAAAATGGGTTCATGATCTAGGCATAAAGAATGAGATTATAAAAAAATTAGAAGAACATAGGATAGTTTACCTCTCAGACCTGTAAAGGAGGAAGGAATTTGTGACCAAAGAAGAACTAGAGAACATTATTGATCACAACATAGAAAATTTTGATTATATCAAATTAAAAAGCTTTTGTACAGACAAAACTAATGCAAACAAGATTAGAAGGAAAGCAATAAACTGGGAAAACATTTTTACAATCAAAGGTTCTGATAAAGGCCTCATTTCCAAAATATATAGAGAATTGACTCCAATTTATTAAAAAATCAAGCAATTCTCCAATTGATAAGTGGTCAAAGGATATGAACAGACAATTTTTGGATGAATAAATTGAAACTATTTCTAGCCATATGAAAAAATGCTCCAAGTCATTATTAATCAGAGAAGTACAAATTAAAACAACTCTGAGATACCACTACACACCTGTCAGATTGGCTAGGATGACAGGAAAAGATAATGCTGAATGTTGGAGGGGATGTGGGAAAACTAGGACCCTGATATGTAATATTCTTTTCTCTAAATTATAATCATTCTCTTGGAGCAGATTTCTTGGGGAACTTCTGGAAGCAGCCTTAGTTTCAGTTCAGTTCAATAATCCCAAATACAACCAGGGGTTAAAGTCCAAATCCTTTACTGTCTCTTTCCAAATCTTATCTCCTTCACTTGGGGCACAGCTAGTCTTCTGGAGGCTTTCCTCTCTCCTTGGTTGCTGAGAGCTCTTTTCCGAATGTCTCCAGCCAGCACAAAGGTAGATATGGGAATGAATCAGACTATGCCTCCAAGAGTGTGGGATTGTTGGTTTTCCAGAGGTCAATCCTAGTTGTGAATCTCCCAAAGTCCTCTCCTCTAGTTCTCCTAAAAGTCCTGAGAGTTCTAAGAGCTTCCTGATTATATATTGCCCACTGAGTATACACCAATCATTTCATCACTAGGAAACCATTATATGTTTTAGGATAAATCAGGGCTAAACTAGATTTAACCATTGTCTCCTCAATTCCACTCAGTACCTTGTTTCAAGTTATGGCCCATAACATCTCCTTGTAGGATCAGATTAATCATACTGAATTAGATAATTATTGTCTCTATTCATTCCAGTGACTTAGCACCTTGTAAGAATCCTAACACTGATACATTGTTGGTGGGATTGTGAATACATCCAGCCATTCTGGAGAGTGATTTAGAACAATGCTCAAAAAGTTATCAAAGTGTGCATAACCTTTGATCCAGCAGTGTTACTACTGGGCTTATATGCCAAAGAGATCTTAAATAAGGGGAAGGGACTTGTATGTGTAAGAATATTTGTGGCAGCCCTCTTTGTAGTGGCCAGAAACTGGAAACTGAGTGAATGCCCATCAATTGGAGAATGGCTGAATAAATTGTGGTATATGATGTTATGGAATATTATTGTTCTATAAGAAATGACCAGCAGGATGATTTCAGAAAAAGCCTGGATGAAAAAAAGGCTGGATGACTTTCAGCCAAGATGGCGGCGTGGAGGCAGACAGCTGCTTGAGCTCCGCATTTACTCTCAGAACTTACTTCATGACAAGCCTTAGAGTTAATGCTTGACCAGAAAAGAAACCCACAAATAATCACCAAGAGAAGACATCCTTGAAATTTGCCAGAGAAGGTCTGTGTTTGCTTGGGGGAGGGTCAATCAGACTGGACGCAGACTGAGGGCAGGCAAGCCAGAGCGAGACAGACAGCTCACACAGCTCAGACCTGAGGGGGACTGGTACGATCTCTGCCGTTTCTGGGAAAAGGCTTTTACCCCACTGTGGATACTCCGTCTTGGCAGCAAGCCAGGAGCAGAGGAGAGGGTGTAAACACTGGAGGTGAGGATTAAAACCCCAGAAAGCTAGCGTCTCTCAGAACCGCCCACCCCCAACCCCCACCTGGAGTGACTCAGCGTGTTCTCAGAGCCTCAGAGCACAGACTCAGCGCAGCCATTGCTGTTCTGTAGTGGCTCTCTGCTGCCCTACCCCCAGTCTATAAAGGAAGCCCATTAACACCATCCAGCTCCATCCCCCCTAAAAACAGACCAATTGTTTCTCTTGTCAGTTTGTTTTCTTCCATTCCACTCTTGACAAAATGAACAAGAAATTCAAAAGGGCTCTAACCATTGACAGCTACTGTGTGGAGAGAGAGCAGACTCCAAATACTGAGGAGACTAAAAACAGACTGTCCCCTGAGGAATCCCCTAAGGGGGATATGATCTGCTCCTCAATACAAAAGAATCTCATAGAAGATATCAAAAAGGCTCTCACAAGAGAGCTAGAAGAGAAATGGGAAAAGGAAAGGGAAGCTTGGCAAGAGAACCTGGAGAAGTCATTCCACCAATTTAAAGACAGAGTGGATAAAGAAAACAAATCATTGAGAAATAAAATCAGTGAATTCGAAAAGGCAAACAACTCCAAGGAAAACAGGATTAGTGAGCTGGATAAAGAAATCAGCTCTCTAAAAAATAAAATGGATAAAATGGAAAAAAACTCCATAGAAGATAAAAACACAATTGGACAATTACAAAAAGATATAAAAAAAGTGAGTGAAGAAAATACATCATTGAAAATTAGACTCGAACAAGTAGAAATGAATGACTCAAGGAGAAACCAAGAGGTAGTCAAGCAAAATCAGAGAAATGAAACAATTGAAAAGAATGTCAAGTACCTTACTAGAAAGACAACAGACCAGGAAAACAGATCCAGGAGAGACAATTTGAGAATAATCGGACTCCCTGAAAGTGAGGAAAAAAAGAGCTTGGACACTATTTTCGAGGAAATTATCAAAGAGAACTGTCCAGACGTTTTGGAAACAGAGGGTAAAATAGACATTGAAAAAATTCATTGATCACCTACTGAAAGGGACTCTAAAATCAAAACGCCAAGAAATATAGTGGCCAAGTTCAAGAACCATCAGACAAAGGAAAAAATATTGGAAGCTGCTAGAAAAAAGCAATTCAGATATGGAGGAGCCACAATAAGGATAACCCAGGATCTAGCAGCGTCCACATTAAAAGAACGAAGGGCCTGGAATATGATATTCCAAAAGGCTAAGGAACTTGGTATGCAGCCAAGAATAACTTACCCAGCAAGAATGAGCATCGTTTTCCAGGGAAGAAGATGGACATTTAACGAAATAAATGAATTCCATCTATTCTTGATGAAAAAACCAGACCTACAAAAAAGGTTTGATCTTCAAATACAGAACTCAAGAGATTCCTAAAAAGGTAAAAATAAATCTTGAGAACTATATATACTTCTGCCAAAAAATATGTAAAGAACGTATGTATAATTTGTCCTGGAAACTAGAGGTGGAAAGGAAATTCTATCATAAAAAAGTGTAAAGTGGTGGTACTACATCTCATGAAGAGGCAAAGGTAACCTATTATATCTGAGAGAAAGAAAGGAGGGAGATGAACATAGTGTGCATCAATAGACATATTCTATTTATGGTGAAACTTCTTCCACTTCATTGAAAAGTGAAAGGGAAGGAGTAAGTTAAGGGGAAGGGAATACAGAAATTTCGAGGAAAAGGGATAAAATAAGGGGAGGAACTTTAAGGTGGGGGAGGGATCCTAAAAAGGGAGGGCTGTGAAAAGCAAGTGGTGTTCACAAGTTTAATACTGGGTAGGGGGGTAAGAGGGAAGGAAAGGGGAAAAGCATAAGCAGGGGTTAATAAGATGGCAAGCAATATAGAATTAGTCATTCTAACCATAAATGTGAATGGGGCAAACTGCCTCATAAAGAGGAAGTGGTTAGCAGACTGGAGTAAAAGTCAGAATCCTACTATATGTTGTTTACAGGAAACACACCTGAAACAGGGTGATACATTCAAACTAAAAGTAAAAGGGTGGAGCAGAATCTACTATGCTTCAGGCAAAGCCAAAAAAGCAGGGGTAGCCATCCTCATCTCAGATCAAGCAAAAACGAAAATTGATCTAATTAAAAGAGATAAGGAAGGGCATTATATCCTGCTAAAGGATAGCATCAATAATGAAGCAGTATCAATATTAAACATATATGCACCAAGTGGTGCAGCATCTAAATTCTTAAAAGAGAAATTAAGAGAGCTGCAAGAGGAAATAGATAGCAAAACTATAATAGTAGGAGATCTCAACCTTGCACTCTCAGAATTAGATAAATCAAACCACAAAATAAATAAGAAAGAAGTCAAAGAGGTAAATAGAATACTAGAAAAGTTTGATATGATAGATCTTTGGCGAAAGCTAAATGGAGACAGAAAGGAGTATACTTTCTTCTCAGCAGTTCATGGAACCTATACAAAAATAGACCATATACTAGGGCATAAAAACCTCAAAATCAAATGCAGTAAGGCAGAAATAGTAAATGCATCCTTTTCAGACCACAATGCAATTAAAATTACATTTAATAAAAAGCCAGGGGAAAATAGACCAAAAAATAATTGGAAACTAAATAATCTTATACTAAAGAATGATTGGGTAAAACAGCAAATCATAGACATAATAACTTCACCCAAGAAAATGACAATAATGAGACATTATACCAAAATGTGTGGGATACAGCCAAAGCAGTAATAAGGGGAAGCTTTATATCTCTACAAGCCTACTTGCATAAAATAGAGAAAGAGAGGGCCAACGAATTGGGCTTACAACTAAAATTGCTAGAAAAAGAACAAATTTAAAAACCCTCAGACAAACACAAAACTTGAAATTCTAAAATTAAAAGGTGAGATTAATAAAATTGAAAGTAAAAAAAACTATTGAATTAATTAATAAAACTAAGAGTTGGTTCTATGAAAAAAACAACAAAATAGACAAACCCTTAGTAAACCTGATTAAAAAAAGGAAAGAGAAAAAGCAAATTGTTAGTCTTGAAAATGAAAAGGGAGAACTCACCACTAATGAAGAGGAAATTAGAACAATAGTTAGGAGCTACTTTGCTCAACTTTATGCCAATAAATTCGATAACTTATATGAAATGGAAGAATACCTTCAAAAATATAGCTTGCCCAGATTAACAGAGGAAGAAGTAAGTAGTCTAAATAGTCCCATCTCAGAAAAAGAAATAGAACAAGCTATTAACCAACTTCCTAAGAAAAAGTCCCCAGGACCAGATGGATTCACATGTGAATTCTACCAAACATTTAAAGAACAACTAACTCCAATGCTATATAAATTATTTGAAAAAATAGGGATTGAAGGAGTCCTACCAAATTCCTTCTATGACACAGACATGGTACTGATACCTAAACCAGGTAGATCAAAAACTGAGAAAGAAAACTATAGACCAATTTCCTTAATGAATATTGATGCTAAAATCTTAAATAAGATATTAGCAAAAAGACTTCAGAAAATCATCCCCAGGATAATATACTATGATCAAGTAGGATTTATACCAGGAATGCAGAGCTGGTTTAATATTAGGAAAACTATTAGTATAATTGACCATATCAATAATCAAATTAGCAAAAACCATATGATCATCTCAATAGATGCAGAAAAAGCATTTGATAAAATCCAACATCCATTCCTACTAAAAATGCTTGAGAGTATAGGAATAAATGGACTATTCCTTAAAATAATAACGAGCATATATTTAAAACCGTCAGTAAACATCATATGTAATGGGGATAAACTAGAACCTTTCCCTGTAAGATCAGGAGTGAAACAAGGTTGCCCACTATCACCATTACTATTCAATATAGTACTAGAAACGCTAGCCTCGGCAATAAGAGCCGAGAAAGAGATTCAAGGAATTAGAGTAGGAAATGAGGAAATCAAACTATCTCTCTTTGCAGATGACATGATGGTATACTTAGAGAACCCCAAAGACTCTGCTAAAAAGCTATTAGAAATAATTCAGAAGTATAAAATATTTGGGAATATATCTACCAAAGGAGAGTCAGGAATTATATGAGCAAAATTACAAAACACTTGCCACAAAAATAAAGTCAGATTTAAATAATTGGAAAGACATTCAGTGCTCTTGGATAGGCCGAGTGAATATAATTAAGACGACAATACTCCCTAAACTAATCTACTTATTTAGTGCTATACCAATCAGACTTCCAAGAAACTATTTTAATAACCTAGAAAAAATAACAACAAAATTCATATGGAAGAATAAAAGGTCGAGAATTGCAAGGGAACTAATGAAAAAAAAGTCAGAGGAAGATGGTCTAAGTATACCTGATTTAAAGCTATATTATAAAGCAACAGTCACCAAAACCATTTGGTATTGGCTAAGAAATAGACTAGTTGATCAGTGGCATAGGTTAGGTTCACAGGGCAAGATAGTGAATAAAAATAGCAATCTAATCTTTGACAAACCCAAAGATCCCAAATTTTGGAATAAGAATTCATTATTTGACAAAAAACTGCTGGGAAAACTGGAAATTAGTATGGCAGAAACTAGGCATGGACCCACATTTAACACCACATACTAAGATTAGATCAAAATGGGTCCAAGATTTAGGCATAAAGAACGAAATCATAAATAAATGGGAGGAACATGGGATGGTTTACCTCTCAGACTTGTGGAGAAGGAAGGAGTTTGTGTCCAAGGGAGAACTAGAGACCATTATTGATCACAAAATAGAACATTTTGATTACACCAAATTAAAAAGCTTTTGTACAGACAAAACTAATGCAAACAAGATTAGAAGGGAAGTAACAAATTGGGAAAACATTTTTACAGTTAAAGGTTCTGATAAGGGCCTCATCTCCAAAATATACAGAGAATTGACTTTAATTTATAAGAAATCAAGCCATTCTCCAATTGATAAATGGTCAAAGGATATGAACAGACAATTTTCAGATGATGAAATTAAAACTATTTCCACTCATATGAAAGAGTGTTCCAAATCACTATTGATCAGAGAAATGCAAATTAAGACAACTCTGAGATATCATTACATACCTGTCAGATTGGCTAAGATGACAGGAACAAATAACGATGAATGTTGGAGGGTCTGTGGGAAAACTGGGACACTGGTGCATTGTTGGTGGAGTTGTGAAAGAATCCAACCATTCTGGAGAGCAATCTGGAATTAGGCCCAAAAAGTTATCAAAATGTGCATACCCTTTGACCCAGCCATACTACTGGGCTTATATCCCAAGGAAATACTAAAGAAGGGAAAGGGACCTGTATGTGCCAAAATGTTTGTGGCAGCCCTTTTCATAGTGGCTAGAAACTGGAAGATGAATGGATGTCCATCAATTGGAGAATGGTTGGGTAAATCATGGTATATGAATGTTATGGAATATTATTGTTCTGTAAGAAATGACCAACAGGAGGAATACAGAGAGGCTTGGAGAGACTTACATCAACTGATGCCAAGTGAAACAAGCAGAACCAGAAGATCATTATACACTTCAACAATGATATTGTATGAGGATGTATTCTGATGGAAGTGGATATCTTCAACATAGAGAAGAGCTAATCCAATTCCAATTGATCAGTGATGGACAGAATCAGCTATATCCAGAAAAGGAACACTGGAAAATGAGTGTAAACTGTTAATTTTACCTTCTGAATCCAATTTTTCTTGTGCAATAAGAGAACTGTACGGATCTGCACACATATATTGTATCTAGGAAATACTTTAACATGTTTAACACGTATATGACTACCTGCCATCTAGGGGAGGGGGTGGAGGGAGGGTTGGGAAAAGTTGTAACAGAAGTGAGTGCAAGGAACAATGGTGTAAAAATTACCCATGATTTTGTTCTGTCAATAAAAGGCTATAATTAAAATTTTAAAAAAATTTTAAAATGGAAATAATGAATTTTTTTTTTTTTGGAGGCTGGGGTTAAGTGACTTGCCCAGGGTCACACAGCTAGGAAGTGTTAAGTGTCTGAGACCAGATTTGAACTCAGGTCCTCCTGAATTCGAGGCTGGTGCTCTATCTACTGCGCCACCTAGGTGCCCCAAAATAATGAAATATTAAAAAAAAAAAAAAAAAGCCTGGAGAGACTTATATGAACTGAGGGTGAGTGAAATGAGCAGGACATCATTATATACTTCAACAACACTATATGATGATCAATTCTGATGGACGTGGCTCTCTTCAACAATGAGATGAACCAAATCAGTTCCATTTGTTCAATAATGAAGAGAACCAGCTATACCCAGCAAAAGAACTATGGGAAATCAATATGAACCACACATGGCATTTCCACTCCCTCTATTTTTATCTGCTTGCATTTTTTATTTCCTTCTCAGTTTATTTTTACCTTATTTCTAAGTCCAATTCTTCTTGTGCAGCAAAATAACTGTATGGACATGTATACATATATTGTATTTAACATATACTTTAACATATTTAACATGATGACAGAAATTAGATATGCATCCACACTTAACACCATATACCAAGATAAGATCAAAATGGGTCCATGATTTAGGCATAAAGAATGAGATCATAAATAGATTAGAGGAACAGAGAATAGTCTACTTCTCAGACCTGTGGAGGAGGAAGGAATTTATGACCAGAAGAGAACTAGAGATCATTATCGATCACAAAATAGAAAATTTTGATTACATCAAACTAAAAAGTTTCTGTACCAAACAATACGAATGCAAACAAGATTAGAAGGGAAGTAACAAATTGGGAAAATATTTTTACAGTTAAAGGTTCTGATAAAGGTCTCATTTCCGAAATATATGGAGAACTGACCCTAATTTATAAGAAATCAAACCATTCTCCAATTGATAAATGGTCAAAGGATATGAACAGACAATTCTCAGATGATGAAATTGAAATTATATCCACTCATATGAAAGAGTGTTCCAAATCACTACTGATCAGAGAAATGCAAATTAAGACAACTCTGAGATACCACTACACACCTGTCAGATTGGCTAAGATGACAGGAACAAATAATGATGAATGTTGAAGAGGATGTGGGAAAACTGGGACACTGATGCATTGTTGGTGGAGCTGTGAAAGAATCTGGCCATTCTGGAGAACAATCTGGAATTATGCCCAAAAAGTTTTGAAATTGTGCATACCCTTTGACCCAGCATTGCTGCTATTGGACTTATATCCCAAAGAAATACTAAGGAGGGGAAAGGGACCTGTATGTGCCAAAATGTTTGTGGCAGCCCTTTTCATAGTGGCTAGAAACTGGAAGATGAATGGATGTCCATCAATTGGAGAATGGTTGGGTAAATTATGGTATATGAAGGTTATGGAATATTATTACTCTGTAAGAAATGACCAGCAGGATGAATTCAGAAAGGTCTGGAGAGACCTACATGAACTGATGCTGAGTGAAATGAACAGAACCAGAAGATCGCTGTACACTTCAACAACAATGCTGTATGAAGATGTATTCTGATGGAAGTGGATATCTTCTTTTTTGTTTTGTTTTGTTTTGTTTTTTTATTTTATTTTATAATTATAACTTTTTTTTGACAGTACATATGCATGGGTAATTTTTTATAACATTATCCCTTGCACTTACTTCTGTTCAGATTTTTTCCCTTCCTCCCCCAACCTCCTCCCCCAGATGGAAGACAGTCTTATACATGTTAAATATATTATAATATATTCTAGATACAATATATGTGTGTAGAACCGAATTTCTTATTGCACAGGAAGAATTGGATTCGGAAGGTAAAAATAACAGTTTACACTCATTTCCCAGTGTTCCTTTTCTGGATGTAGCTGATTCTGTCCATCATTGATCAATTGGAATTGGATTAGCTCTTCTCTATGTTGAAGATATTGGAAGTGGATATCTTCAACATAAAGAAGATCCAACTCACTTCCAGATGATCAATGATGGACAGAAACAGCTACACCCAGAGAAGGAACACTGGGAAATGAATGTAAATTATTAGCACTACTGTCTTTCTACCCAGGTTACTTATACCTTCGGAATCCAATTCTTAATGTGCAACAAGAAAATTGGATTTACAGACATATATTATATCTAGGTTATACTATAACACATCTAAAATGTATGGGATTGCCTTTCATCTAGGGGAGGGAGTAAAGGGGGGGGAAATTTTGAAAAATGAATACAGGGGATAATGTTATAAAATTACTCATGCATATATACTGTCATTAAAAATTTTTATAATTATAAAATTAAAAAAAAATTAAATTAAAAAAATAATTTTTAAAAAAATCTTAAAAAAAAAAACCATATTTAACATGTACTGGTCTACTTGCCATCTAGGGGAGGGGTTGGTGGGGAAGGAGGGGAAAAATTGGAACAAAAGGTTTTGCAATTGTCAATGCTGAAAAATTCATATATATCTCATGCATATATCTTGTAAATAAAAAGCTATAATAAAAAAAAAAGAAAAGAAAATTGTCCTGGAGTGATAAAACATGAGGGGGAAATAGAAATTGAAAAAATCCACCAATTACCACCTCAAAGAGATCCTTTGTGGAAAATACATAGGAATATTATTGCCAGATTTCAAAACTCTGAGATCAAAGAGAAAATTTTTCCAAAAAAATACAAGAATAAAACAATTCAAATAGTCAGGACAATTAGAATTATATAAGACTTATCAAGAGCTACAATAAAAGATCACAGGTCTTGGAATCATATCTATAAACAAGTAAAAGAACTATGCTTGTGGCTAAAAATATCATATCCAGCAAAATTATCTATAATTTTGAATAAGGAAAAAGGGACATTCAACGAACTTGCAGATTTTCTGAACTTTCTATCAACCACACCCAAACTTAGCAAGAATCTTAATATATAAGAACCAATATCAAAGAACTTAGGAACTCAGCATTGACAAACTATCTAAACACAGATAAATTGTTTATGTTTTTTTGTACATGGGAAATATATACTTTGCATTTAATATTTATATCAACAATATGGTAAACTCAAAAGAAAGACTGCCAGAGTAAAGGTAAAAATAGTAATCACATTATACAAATGAGGTGCAGAGGAAGAATAGAGGGGGCATTAGAGGGGGGAGGAGAGTTTGTAGTTCTGAAAATGTACTCGTATCAGGGATAGGTTCAATAGGCAATACTACATATATACCATGAAGGATATAGCATCCTCTAAAATGTATAAAGAAATAAGGAAGGAGAAATAGTTTGATGGGAAAGCAAAGAGTGAGGGAAGAAGACAAGGGTTGGATCTCTGGATGGGGAGAAATTAAGTAATAGTAAACTAAGTTATGGGGCAGAATTTAATGAAAGAGTCTGCAGGGATAGGAAAGACATGTGTATATGGGGTATGTGTGTGTATGTATATATAAATATATCCTTTCTTAACTATAGCCTGCTTGGAGGTGGGAGGGGAATGAAGAGGGGAAAAGAATAAAGTAAATAAGGTGAGCTGCAGAGAACAAAAGAACATTTTACCAAGAAGTAAAGAAAAGATAGACACTTGTAATTATAATTTCTCCTACAAATATATATATATATATATATATATATATATATATATATATATATATATATATATATATATATATATATATATATATATATACATATATATGTATATATACTTTCTTAAATTAGTATTTGTTGTTATATATTTTAAATTCTTCCTGATGTTCTACTGGGCACATGATAATGTTCATTTTTGTTTTGTTTTGTTTTGTTTTGTTTTGTATTGTTTTGTTTACTCTGTTTCTTCAAATAAAATAAATTTGGAAAGAAAAAAACAAAAAGATAAAAAAAAGAAAAGACAACCAGATGGATTCACAAGAGAATTCTACCAAACATTTTTAAGCTTTTTATTTTAAAAATGTATCCATAGATCATTTTCAACATTCACCATTGCAAAATCTTATATTTCAATTTTTTTCTCCCTTCTTTCCTCTCACCCCTCCCTTAAAAAGCAAGTAATCTATGTTAAGCATGTGCAATTCTTCTATGCATAGTTCCACAATTATCATGCTACACAAGAAAAATCAGATCAAATAGGAAAAAAATGAGAAAGAAAATGTAAAACAAGAAAACAACAAAAAGGTGAAAATACTATGTTGTGATCCAAACTCAGTCCCCATAGTCCTCTCTCTGTATGCAGATGGCTCCCTCCATCATAAATCCATTGAAACTGGCCTGAATCACCTCACTGTTGAAAAGAGCCAGGTCCATCAGAATTGATCATTGTATAATTTTGTTGTTGCTGTGTACAATGTTTTCTTGGTTCTACTCACTTCACTTAGCATTAATTCATGTTAAGTCTCTCCAGGTCTTTCTGAAATCATGCGGCTGATCAATAATATTCCATAACATTCATATACAAGCCATTCTCCAACTGCTGGGCATCCACTCTGTTTCTAATTGCTTGCTACTACAGAAAGGGTTGTTATAAACATTTTTGCACATGTGGATCCCTTTCCCTTTTTTATGATCTCTTTGGGATATAAGCCAGTAGAAACATTGCTGGATCAAAGGATATGCACAATTTGATAGCCTTTTGTTCACAACTCCCCCAACAATGTATTCTTGCTACAGTTTTCCCATATTCCCTCCAACATTTATCATTATCATTTGCTGTCATCTAAGCCAATCTGAGAGGTGTTTTACCAAACATTTGAAGAACAATTAATTCTAATACTATATAAATTATTTGAAAAAATAGGCAAAAAATGACTCCTACCAAATTCCTTTTACAATACAAATCTGGTGCTGATGCCTAAACCAAAAAGTGCAAAAACAGAGAAAGAAAATAATAGAATAATTTCCATAATGAATATTGATGTAAACATTTCAAATAAAAGGCTATCAAAAAGATTACAGCAATATATCACAAAGATCATACACAATGGCCAGGTGGGATTTATGAAGGCTGGTTCAACATTAGAAAAACTTTATCCATAACAAAACAAAAAAATCAAATTATTATTTCAATAGATACAGAAAAAGTTTTTTGAAAAAAATACAATATCCATTACTATTAACAACACTAGAGAGCATAGAAATAAATAAAGCTTTCCTTAAAATGATAAGTAGCATCTATCTAAATCTATGAGCAAGCATGATCTTAAATGAGCATAAGCTGGAATGCCTTTCCAATATGATTAGGAGTGAAACAAGGATGCCTATTATCACCACTACTATTCAAAATTGTTATAGAAATTCTGGCTATAGAAATAATATAGGAAAAAGAAATTGAAGAAATTAAAATATGTAATGAGGAAAGAAAACTATCATTTTTTCAAAATAATTTAATGATATTTAGAGAATTAAACTGAACTAACAGAAATTGAAATAAGGTTAAAGGATATAAAATAAATTCACATAAATTATCATCATTTCTATAAATTGCCAATAAAATCCAGGAGAAAGAGATAGAAAAAGAAATTCTATTTAAAATAATTACAGACAACATGAAATACTTGAGAGTCTACCTGCCAAGACAAACTCAGAAAGACTTTTATGAAATTATGAAACAATTTTTGCATAAATGAAATCAGATCTAAAAGTTGAAGAAATATTAATTGCTCATAGGTAAGTGAGCCAATATAATAAAAATGACAGTTCTACATAAGTTATACTTATTCAATGCCATACCAAATTACCAAAAAAAGTATTTTATAGAGCTAGAAAAAATCATAACAAATTCATTTGTGTGGGAAATGACTTACACTCCTACTCAGTATTATTCAGTTGAGTTTGATTCCACAAAAGCAGTGATTATTACTGTTGCACATGTCCACTGGCATACAAATAGTCAATCTAATGAACCCACTTGCTTAATCCACTTAACTTGCTATTCCCTAATAAGTAAAGGACCAAGCCCAGAGTGGTGGAGGACTCAATGATATGAAAAACTCCCCAGCTACTTTTTAATAGAACCTCCATCCTTGTTATCCTTTTGTGAGGAAACAGCCTTATGGCACTAGAACAATAGGTCCTATATGTACTTTACCAATGCAATAGCTATCATCACATTGTAGGCAATGCCTATGGATCTATTTTCCAAGATATTGCTCAATATGGGACTAATGAAAGACCATCAGCTCTGCCCATATTTGGAAATCTTCTACTAGCTAATTCTATCACAAGCATGAGCGGAAGGTTCTCCTTCAAGGTTAAGATACAGGTCAATCAGCCAATACATTATATGTTTTACTTTGCTCTTCTGAACATCTGGATAGCAAGCACTATAAAACTAAGATTTTAAGGAAGATGAGGTCCATCCATTTCATTAAAGAAGGCCACAGACCTATTTGTATAAAATATTTATAGCAGCTCTTTTTGCGATAATAAAGAATTTATTTTTCTTGTTTTTTAAAAAATATGGCTAATATGAAAATATGTTTTGCATAATTTCACATGTATGATAGATACTTGTATCCTTAGTGGGTTTAAGAGGGGATAAGAGAGAAGAGGAGAATTTTGAACTCAAAATTAAAAAAAAAGAATGTTAAAAATAAATTTTTAAAGAAGAAATATATTAGACTAAATAAGGAAACAAGTGGAGAGATAGCAAGAGAGGGGGTTAAGAAAGACGATAGCAGGGAGAAAATAGTCAAAAGCAAAACACATATTTCAGTCCTGAAGTGGGTATGGCTGGGGATGGGGGGAGAAGGGGAGAAAAGATTTGAAAACAAAGAGGGTACCCACTAAATGGGGAATAACCGAATAAATTGTGTAGAACTATCATAGAATATAATTGTGCCATAAGAATTTGATAGTTCATTTCAGAGAATCTCAGTATGAACTAATATTTAGTCAAATGAGCAAAACCAAAAGAATAATTTATATAAGGACAACATTGTAAAAAAAATTAGCTTTGAAAGATTTAAGAACTTTGAAAAAACTTTTGAAAAAAAGGAAGATTTCCAGAGGACCTCTGATAAAAAATATCATCCATTCCTTGAAAGAGAGATGGTGGTTACAAAGTATAGAAAGATACATACATTTTTACACATGGTCACAGCATATATATTAACATATATACATATCTTAAGAGAGAGCATAATAGAATAGAAATTCATGGTTTCATATACAATATTTTGTGTATGGTGCTGAGTATATAGAGATACTAATTTTTTTTAAAGTTTAGACTTTTTAAAATGAAAAAATAATTAAAATAAATTTCTTCCCTAACAAACTTAGCTTTAGACTTCCTCTGTTGAGTTTGTTCTTTCCTAATCTTAAGTGAATGGGTATCTATCCTGAGATAAATATGTCCAAATCTGGAGGTGACTTTCGTTCAATTGGTCCAAAAGTCCTAGATCTTTTTGGTTGGATCTGATTAGAATTGACAGCAACTCTTCCAGTGTTCTAGGGAAAGACTGTTACCAAAAAAAGAGTCTAGAATTGACTCAATTTTCCAGAAAATAAGTACTAGCAATTGTTTGGACAATGCAAATCGAGGTAAAATGATGATCTATTTGGTAGCCTCACAAAGTGTTTTATGTTCTAATAAGATTTGCCCATTGGCTTCCAGAGAAACTACATAGAGCAAGCCCTTTGAGCTTTAAAAGATTGGAAAAACTACTTCTTATAATCAGAGGTTTCAAAGACTTCCACAAGCTATACTAGTTCAGTGCCAAGCCAGCCCTGAGTGAACTGTTTCATTAAGTTCCCAAGTGAATTGGCCTATCAGTCAAGACATGATGTCCTATAGCAAGGCAACAACCTTTAACTATGTCACCCCAAGAAGTGAACTTAATGGGGATCCTTCTCTGGAGAAAAGGATTTCAGGGTCAAGAAATAGCTTCATCCCACCTATCTCTCTCACCCCTTTAAATTTGAGTCCTCCTTTGGTACTGAGTTGGTGTGCAGAGGAGAGAATGAGTTCAAGGTTTGGAAAATTATTCTTTGGTCCTTGCTATATAGTTTCAGTAAATAATATCCTCTTGTGAAAAGCTAATTCATAGGCTTAAGAAAAACTTAGTAGTATTTTTTCTAATTATATATGAAGACAATTCTCAATATTTACTTTTTGAAAGATTTTGGGATCCAAATTTTTTTCTCTCTCTCTCTGTCCCCTTCCCCCACTCAAGATAGGAAGCAATATGATATAGGTTATACATGTGCAATTATGTAAAACACTAGTCATGTTGTGAAAGAAAAAAAAAAGAGGAAAAATTACCAAAAAAAAAAAAACAAAAAAAAAACAAAGAACATTAAAATAGTATGCTTCAATCTGCCTTCAAACTCGATTAGTTCTTTCTTTGGAGGTGGACAGTGTTTTCCATCATGAGTCTTGTGAGGATTAAAATTGTCCCACCTACAATAAAAGAGACTGAGGCAAAACTTTGAGGAAATGGCACTTTATTAAAGAGTTCATGATCCCTTCCAATGAAGTGAACTTCACATCTTCTTCATGAACTGAGACACTTCATCTTTCCAGGGCCCTATTTTTGTAAAGCTATATATGTCTAGTCATTCCAAAACAGCTATATCAAATATATACCAACAAGGGTATATATACCAGCAAGGTCACAAGTTGTGTGAAGCAAGGACTATCTCCACACAAGATGAACTGGCCTTTCCTTAGGTTAGACACAAGGAAATGGTAGAAGCTATCACACCCAGTGACCTCAGTGGTCATAAAATGGTCCCTGCTAGGGATTGGTCTGAAAATAATAGAAAGGACCTTAGAGAACATTTAGACCAACTCCTTTATTTTATATGTGTAACTTATAGTCTGGAGAGATCGATTCAACTTCTATTCCCATTAATAAGAAGTGTTCCCCCAGTATGAGTATTATGTCCCCTGAGGTCTTCAGGAATAAAAGTTGTTCTAATGGGATAGTGCATAATTGCCTACTGATGTGCTTCCTGTTATGAATTTCAACTGAGTCAACCATATTCAATTAGCTTTTCAAAAGGAGTATTTAGTAAGATATTATAGTAAAATACTTGGTATAAAATATCCTCACAAAAGTTTATGATATACTCTCCCACAAGTACACATAAAATCTAGAGGAAAGTAGATTCATATTTTTTCTTTAATTTAATTTTTTAAAATTATAATTTAAGTTCTAAACTGTCTTTCTCCCTGTCTCCTCACTTTGCACTGGAGAAGGGCACTATTTGACACAGATTTATACATATGTAAAATCATACTATGAATACTATGCATTTATAATTTCTTTCTATGAAGTTGGATAACATCTTCCTTCATAAGTCCTGTTTTGTTGGTTCGTATCACTCAGAATAACTTGGTTGATTGCAATTATTCTTTGAACAGTATTGCTATTAGTGCTACTACATTACTAGTTCTGCTCATTTCATTCTTCATTGTTTTATGTCTTTTAATGTTTTTCTAAAGCTCAATCTACTCATCATTTTTCCCACCACATAGATTTAGATTTAGAGATTATATGGAGAAAAAAAATAATTCATGACTCTTGAAAGTCCTTTTGCTGGAGTTCTTAAGATTTTCACTTTAGGTATGGTGCAACTTTTATTTTGGACTCTGTAGAATCCTCATCCAATCTATCCTTGGCTCCCAATGCAGATGCATAAACTGTTACTGGCTGATTTGGGATGGTGCTAGGATAGCAATGAAAAGAGGGGAAGGCTTTTAGATGTCAAAAGTTTATGAGATCTTCCTCAAAGAGGAGGAAGGAAAACCAAGCTTCCCCTCCCCAATTGATTCCTTTTTCAAGTTTTCCCTAAAAAGTCTCCTCTCTATTTACTTGAATATTTCAGGTTTTGAACTTGCTCCCAAGTTTTATTTAGGACCCATGGGACATTACCCAATTTTCTTAATCTGTTTAAACACTTCCTATGCAATGTCAGCCCAGTTTATTGAAGAATTATTGTTTATCTTGTATTAATTGATACAAGTGAAATGAATAGAACCAGGAGAACAATTTCTACAATAACAATAATATAAACAAACAATTCTGAAAGACTTGGAATCTCTGATCAACACAATCCACCAGAGAACTGGCAATGAAAAATACTGCCCACCTGAATGTAAAATAAAGAATTTTTCTTCACTTAGTCTAAAAATCTATGATTGATTAATTAAGATATTTAACCATTTGGTTAAAACATCAGCTAACTTGTTATCAATTATTTAAAATGGGTTAGGGTAACAATTAATTTACTAGATCAACTATCATCCTTATATATTCAACCTATGCTTATGTATTACCTTCTTATCCATTAGAATTATAATTTTCTTGGGCTTTATGATGATGATGATGATAATTCAGAAAGAGAAAAGATAGCAGTGAATTTCTTATGTTTAGTACATTCTTTTCCCTTTTGCTGGAATTGACATGAAGCTTTGAGAAAGAACAGAAAAGTGATGGCACTTCTGTAAGAACGAACAAGAATGATATTCTAGAGAGCAAAAGGAGGTAGAATTACAACCAAGAATTACCTACCCAGCAAAACTGAGTATCATCCTTAAGTGGGGGGAGATAGATATTCAATAAAATAGAGGAGTTTCAAGCATTTGTGATAAAAAGGTCAGAACTGATTAGAAATTTTGATGTTCAGATACAAGACTCCAGAGAAGCAGGAGAGAGTAATCAGGAAAGGGATTGAATAAGGTTAATCTGTTTACATTCCTACATAACAAAATGATACTTGTAACTCTTAAGAACTGTCTCATTATTAGGGCAGTTAAAAGAGTATATATGGGCACAAGTGTGAGTTAAATACGAAAAGGTAATATCTAAAAATATGTAATTAGAGGCAAGAGAGAAATGTACTGGGAGAAAGGGAAAGGGAGAGGTAGAATTGCATGAATTATCTGCCATAAAAGAAGGAAGAAAAAGCTTTTATAGTGGAGGGGAAAAGGAAGAGGGAAGAAGGAGTGAGTGAAACTTTCATCAGAATTGGCTCAAAGAGAAAATAATATACGTACTCAATTGGACATAGAAATCTATCTTACCCTACAGGAAAGTAGAAGGGGTTCCAAGAAAGGAGGTGTATGATAAATGGGAGGGCATACTGAGGGAGGGGATAGCCAAAAGCAAAACACTTTTTAAATAAAGCTTTTTATTATCAAAATATATGCATAGATAGTTTTCAACATTCACCCTTGCAAAACCTTGTATTCCAATTTTTTTTTCTCCTTCCCTCCCACCTCCTCCCCTGGATGGCAAGCAATCCAATATATGTTAAATATGTACAATTCTTCTATGCATATTTACACAGTTTTCATGCTGCACAAGAAAAATCAGATCAAAAAGGGGGGAAAAAGAGAAAGAAAACAAAACGCAAACAAGCAACAACAACAAAAAAGGGAGAATACTATATTGTGATTCAGACTCAGTCACCCACACTCCTCTCTCTGGGTGCAGATGACTCCATTACAAGACCATGGAAACTGTCCTGAATCACTGTTGAAAAGAGTCATGTCCATCAGAATTGATCATCATATAATCTTGTTGCTGTGTACAATGTTCTCTTGATTCTATTCATTTCACTCAGCATTAGTTCATATAAGTCTCTCCAGGCCTTTCTAAAATCATCCAAGAAAACACCTTTGAGGAGGGATAGAGTGAGAGGGATAGAGAGAGAGAGAGAGAGAGAGAGAGAGAGAGAGAGAGAGAGAGAGAGAGAGAGAGAGAGAGAGACAGAGAGACAGAGAGACAGAGAGAGACAGAGAGAGACAGAGACAGAGAGAGACAGAGAGAGGAGAGAGAGAAAAAATAGAATAAACGAAGGAAGCATAGTTACCAATAGTAATTATGAAAAAAAATTTTGAAGCAAATTTCTCTGGTAAAAGCCTCATTTCTCAAATATCTGGAAACTAAATCAAATTTATTAAAAAAGAGCCATTCTCTAATTAATAAATGATCAAAAAGATACGAACAGTTTTCAGATGAAGTAATCAAGCTACTCATAACTAAATAGAAAAATACTCTTAACTTGCTATTGATTAAAACAACTGAGGTACTGTCTCATACTTATTAGATGGCTAATAGGACAGAAAAGGAAAATGACAAATGTTGGAGGGAATATGGGGGAAATGAGACAAATAATGCATTGTTAGTAGAACTGTGAACTGATTCAAACATTCTCTAGAGGAATTTGGAACAATGCCCAAAGAGCTGTAAAACTAAGTGTATCCTTTGACCTAATAATGCCACTATTAGTCATGTATCCCAAAAGAGATTTTTTTTAAAAGGAAAAGGACCTATATGCACAAATTTATTTATAGCAACTCTTTACTTAGGGCAAAGAATTGGAAATTGAAGGAAAGCCCATCAATTGAGGAATGACTGAATAAATTGTGGTATGTAATTATGATGGAATGCTATTATGCTATAAGAAATGATGAGCAGGATGCTCTCAGAAAAACCTGGGGAAACTTCCACAAGCTCATGCAAAGTGAAATGTACTGTGTACAAAGTAACAGCAATATTGTAAGATGATCAGCTATAAATGACTCTGCTATTCTCAGCAATACAATGAAAAAAGAATTGAATAAAGATTGAAGCATACTTTTTTAACTTTATTTTTCTTGAAGTATGGGGGTTCAGGGGGGATTTGTTTTCTTTTATGACATGACTTTTATTAAAATGTTTTGCATAACTTCACATGTGCCTTTTTGTAAACAACTGTAAAAAATTAACATTAAAGCATTACACATTTCTTTCATCAAATAAAGCAGTATATTAAACTCACTTATCAAAGTATTAAACGTTTCTTTAATATCTCATTTCTTGTAATAGCAAGAAATGGCAAGTGTTCAAAAATCTCTTCAATCCACGTTATTCTGATGACTCTTTGAAGAAAGAATTTGGACCTAAGTAAGATGATACAATTACAGCCTTAACTAAAAGAAAACACATGTGTCTTCTTAATGAAGTGCAAGGAGATGGGAGAGAGGAGGGGGGGAAGGGAGGGAATCTGAAACTCAAAGTTTTAAAAACATATATTAAAAATTGTTTTACCTGTAACTGGGAAAAAATAAAATTTTAAATAATGGGAAAAAATTAAAAAGAATGAACAAGATCGAAGCTTACATTTTTTTCTTTATAATGCTTCTCTGTTAGCTTGCCACATACAAAACTGGAGCAGTCAGGAATTGTCACAAGAGTTAATGCTGATTTTTAATTCAAAATGCAGATTTCTTTTTTTTTTTAAATTATAGCTTTTTATTGATAGTAAAATGCAGATTTCTTAAATGTCATGCTGGACACAAGCAGCAGAGAGTTTCTGTAATAGGGACAAAGAGAGAGTATACCTCAGTACTATTGACTTTTAGGTAGGGGTAGCAGAAGACTAACAAGTAATTGCTATTGACTATAGAACTGGAGAAGTTAAAAGGAACTCTGTGTGCCCTAGACTATTAACCACCTCAGAATCCAGTGAATTGATGAGCCTTCTCTTATCCATACTCTGTGACCCAGAGATATATAACTCTCCACACCCACATATGTCTTTTCTATAACTTGCAGAGCACTGATGTTTAAGAATGTTTAAGATGTTTAAGACCCCAAAATTAGAAGGGTCAATAGGAGGAGTTTGAGAATAGGATTGGAGATAGCAGGCTTTATATCAGAGCAATGGAAATTCTTCTGTGTCATTTTCATTATCTTCAATAAGCATATGGCTATAAGATGTTGTCATAGATCAGTAGTGCCTGTGTCTGATAAAAATGGGGTCATTGACTAAGAGAGGAATTTCTAGGTATAAGATGGGAGTTAAAGCTCATAAATTTCCCATTTTTTATATCATCTCATTACCAAACTCCAAGTTCAGCCAGTGTGGGTTAATTTATTCAGCACAGTTCTAGTTTAAAACCATCTAGGATTTGTAGGCTGAATACCTTTGATTGCCACAAAGCATATATTTTAGAAGCATATTCTTTTAGAAGCCTATCTTAAAGGGATGGAGATATAAACGAGCCTTGGAGGCAGGAAGACCTGAGTGGATTCAGCTCCTATTTCCAATACATATATTGACTAGGAAATAGTAGGCACTTAATAAGTAGATGTACTTGTGAAGGAGTTGTCACAGACTCTTTTTTTTGGTGTGTGTCTGGGGGATATTTTATACAAATTCTTCCTACTGTAGTATCTTAGTGAATATTCCTTTTGAAAAGCTAATTGAATCAAATAATCATGTCAGAAAGTATGTCTGTGGGGGTTCCTGAGCTACAGCATTAGAATAACGCCTTCACTTCTCAGGTCTACTCTTGAAGGGACATAATAGCCACATCGTAGTATCTCAGGAAGCCATTTAACCTTTCCCTAGTCAATTCTCTAAAATTGTTAGTTGTGTAGATGGTGCCAGCTAACATTGGAAAAATGAATGTCCTTCTCTGAGTATTCTCTGAATCATATACACTATACTCTAAATCATATATACTCACATGCCTTGTAAAGAAATCAGGTAATGCATTTCCTCACAGAATTGTTTCTTTTTGTCAATTTATGGGTAGCAGTATAGGAACTAATTTAGGCTGCTTTATATGACTTCAGAGGCAGCCAGGTGGTGAATGGATACAATGGAAGAGCTGCAATCAGGAAGACTCATCTTCCTGAGTTGAAATCTGGCCTCAGATACTTACTAATTCTGTGACCCTGGGCAAGGCACTTAATTCTGTTTAACTCAGTTTTCTCATCTATAAAATGACCTAGAGAAGGAAATGCAAAACCATTCCAATATCTTTGCCAAGAAAAACCCAAATGGAGTCATGGAAAATTGTGCACAACTGAAAATGAGTGAACAACATGTTTTACATGTACAATCATTATAAACATTTATGCATTAGTCATATCGTGAAATAAAAATCACAACAAGAGAGAAAAGCCACATGAAAGGGAAAAAAGTGAAAATAGTATGCTTTAATCTGCATTCGGTTTCCGCAGTTTTTCCCTGGGTGCAGATGGCATTTTCTATCCCAAGTTTATTGGATCCAATGTTTTGGATCTTTATATATTGCTGAGAAGAGGTAAGTCCACCATAGTTGATCATCATTCAATCTTGCTATTAATGTGCACAATGTTCTCTTGGTTTTACTTGCTTCATTCAGCATCAGTTCATGTAAGTCTTTCCAGTTTTTTTCGGAAATCCACCTGCTTGTCATTCTTATACAACAATAGTATTCCATTACATTCTAATATGACAAATTTTCAGTTATTCCTCAATTGATGGATTTCCCCTCAATTTCCAATTCCTTAATACCACAGATAAAGCTGAAACCTTTTTTTCCTTTTTTTTCTTTTGGCTCAGGGTCATACAATTAGGAAGGGTTAAGTGTTTGAGGTCAGATTTGAACTAAGGTCCTTCTGACTTCAGGGCTGGTGCTCCATCCACTGTGCCACCTACCTGCCCCTACAAATATTTTTGTAGAGATGGGTCTTTTCCCCCTTTTTTATGATCTCTTTGGCATATAGACTAAGTAGTAGTATTGCTGAATGAAAGCATTTAAACAGTTTTATAGCTCTCTGGGTGTAGTTCTAAATTAGTCTCCAGAATGTTTGGATCAGTTCACAACTCCTGTGTGTGTGTGTTTTTAATATAATTATGAACTTAATAATTTTTAACAAGAATAAATATTTTATTTTAAATTTTTTTGTATGTAAAGAACTATTTTTATTGAAGCTTTTTATTTTCAAAACATATGCAAGGATAATTTTTTCACCATTGACCCTTGCAAAACCTTGTGTTCCAATGCCCCTTTTCTTCCCCTCATCTCCTCTCCTAGATGGCAAGTAATCCAAAATATATTAAACATGGTAAAATATATGCAAATCCAATATAGATATATGTATTTATACAATTATCTTGCTACACAAGAAGAATTAGGAAAAAAGGGGAAAAATAAGAAAGAAAATATAATTCAAGCAAACAACAATAAAAGTGAAAATGCTTTGTTGTGATCCATACTCAGTTCCCACTATCCTCTCTCTGGGTGTAGATGGCTCTCATCATCACAAGATTATTGGAATTGGCCTGAATCATCTCATTCTTGAGAAGAGGCATATCCATCAGAATTGATCATCATATAATTTCACTGTTGCCATGTACAATGATCTCCTGGTCCTGCTCATTTCACTCAGCATCAATTCATGTAAGTCTCTCCAAGCCTTTCTGAATTTATCCTGCTGATCATTTCTTATAGAAAGTAATATTCCATAACATTCATATACCATAACTTATTCAGCCATTCTCCAACTTATGGGCATCCGTTCAGTTTCCAGTTTCTTGCTATTACAAAAAGGGCTGACATAAACAGTTTTCCTTCCTGAGTGAAACAGAGAAACTGAGGACTTCTCAGAATAATAAACTTAGGTAGTTCAGACCCTAGAACCAAGACTCTGTTTCATTATCTGGCTCTGAGAGAAGAGAAAAAACTTGCTCAACCAGCAGAAATAGTTGAAATACCTCTTGACCCCTTTGCTCAAGTGCTACCAACTGCCTGATCGTCTGGAAATATCTTCCAGACCTTTAAACTATCCCTTCTTACCTGATTGATTAAGAAATACCTGAAACAAACCAGACTCCCTGACTTAATTCCTTAATGATTTAGAAATATTTAGAATACTTTTAACTGAGCCCCTCTTGCTTAATTGATTATTTATCTTTAAAATAATACACCTTTCTTAATAGCTTACCAGCAAAAATATTTGAAACATTTATTGCTTAACCAAGACCCCAGTACCACAAAGACCTAACTGCATACTAGAGACAAATAAGGAATAAGGATTGACTCAGCCAATAATTTTAAAGGTTAACAGAAGATGGATGGATTAAGGGGTGTTTCTGAGGTTTTCAGCTATATAATTTTGCTCTCTGCTTCTGTCCAGTAGCTTCCCTGCCCCAGACTTCCTGGTGGAGGGACCGCCCTGCTTCTCAGGAGAATCAAAATAAAGAAACTTTCTGTTTGCACCTAGAGATGCCTCTGAGTAGTCAATTTGAATTAGGGTCCTTGTGGCCTCCATAGTTTATGGGGGCTCACCTAGGATAATTCCTTCATGGGAAGATGGCACACTCAACAATCTTGCACAAAGTCTCCCCCTCCACGGAAAAAATCGCTCCAAGTGGAGGAACTCGATGAAACAGGAAGTGTTAAGGTCCCAGGAATTCTGAAGATGATGGAAGTCAGACCAGTTGTCAGGAGAAGACTGTGATTTGAAGTCAGGTAATTTGTGCATGCATAACCTAGAGGTTAGCACTTGGAACAAGTCTGAGGGTCAGTTTTGGGAGTTTTAGAGTAGGGAAACTGGCAATGGGTCCCATCTAAATTAAGGAGGGACTGCAGACCCTAAGGGAAAGGACTCTCTGAGAATGCTACCGAGTGACAGCTAGTAGAAAGGCAACCCCCACTGGAGATCTAGCAAAAGGCTAGAAAACATAGCAACAAGCTAGAAAAATTCATTGAGTCTTTTACTCGGAGGTGCCTGGTGACAGCCCTCATAAAAATGGGGAAAGAGCAGTCCAAAGTCCAAATAAAGGAAAGGGATCTGAATATACCAGTGGATAGTCCTTTAGGTAACAGGTTGCAGAACTGAGAATTGCCAAAATACAGAGGAAAGGATAAGAAGAAGATGATTAAGTATTGTTGTTCTGTATTGAGGTGACAAAAACATTGGAGGAGGAATAATCTGGGCCAAGTATGGTTCCTCTAAAGATTGGATATGCTTGCAGTTAAACTTTTATGTTAATAAAAAGGATCCCCCAGACCCTGAGGAAATTATGTATGCTGGCCTCTGGCTCCCAGAGACTCAGTTGTTCCTATCTCAAACAAAGGGGAAAGGGGAAGAACAGGAATCAGTCCCACCACACCCCTGAGATCCTCATCATCCTATTTAAAACAGGCAGCATCTCCCTCTGGCCCTACTGAACCGAGTAGAGACTCTCCTATAGATTTAGGAATGGTAAATTCAAGAAAGACACTGTAATCACATGGGGCTCTGCAAAAAGAACTCTAGCAATTGAAGAAAGATGGAGAGAATTTCCCTCTACCCAACAAGTCTGAGTCTAACACTATGTATCCATTGAGGGAAGTTCTAGTGGGAATGGATGAAACAGCATATGTCAATGCCCCAGTATTGCGAGCGAGGTGAGGAATTTTAAGAAAGACCTGAAATCTCTAATGGGAAATCCTATTGGGATATGTGAACAATTAGACCATTTCCTGGAGCCTAGTATCTACTTTTGGAGTGAGTTAATGCATATCATGAATATGTTATTCACCCAGGAAGAAAAAGCACTTATTCAGCAGGCTGCCATGACGGAATGGGAACAGTGTCACCCACCTGCAGCAGGAATGACACTGGCAGGACAAAAGTTCCCCTTAGAAGATCCAAATTGGGATAATAATGACCATGTCCATAGACAACATATGCAGGATTTGAGGGAAGTTATAATAACAGGAATTAAGAATGCTGTTCTCAAATCACAGAATTTTAAAAAAGGTATTTGAAATATTACAGCAAAAAGAAGAAACACTCTCAGAGTTCTTAGAAAGACTGAGTGAAGGAATTAGGAAATTCTCGGAGCTGGGTCCTCAGGATTCTGATGCTGAAAGCATTTTAAAGGTTCATTTTGTCACCACTGCTTGGCCAGATATTAGTAAAAAATTACAGAAAATAAAGGGATGGAATAGGAAACCCTTGGGAGATCTTCTAGAGGAAGCAATTAAGATTTTTGTAAGGAGAGATGATGAGAAGCAGAAACAAAAAGCTAGAGTATTCATTCAGGCAGTTCAGAAAGTTACAGAGCCTGCTAAGAAACAGACTAGGATAATACAGGATTTGAGAGAAATAAATAAGATAGTATTTTCTTCTCACACAGTGGTCTCTGACCCATATATCATACTAGGATAGATACCAGAGAGTAGTGATGGTTTGGTGTAGTGGACTTGAAGGATGCATTCTGGAGTTGTCTTTTGGATGAGGCAAGTAGGGACATTTTTGCATTGAGTGGAAGGATCCAAATACAGGGAGTAAACAACAGTATAGATGGTGTGTGCTACCACAAGGATATACAGAGTCCCCCGATTTATTGGATGAGTTTTAGAAGGAGTGTTGAAGGGCTTCAATCCCACAAAAGGGACAGAAATCCTTCAATAAGTGCATGATTTACTGATTATGGGTCAAAAATGGGAAATAGTCAGCCAAGTAATTATAAAATTCCTGAATTACTTGGGAACACAGAGGCTGAGAGTTTCACAGAGTAAGTTACAATTTGCAGAAAGAGAAGTGAAATATTTGGGACATCTGATAACTAAAGGGAAAAAGAGGTTGAATTCATCATGAGTAGAAGGAATAACTCAAACAGCCAAGCCTGAGACAAAGAGGGAACTCTGGAAATGTTTAGGCTTGATGGGATACAATAGAAATTGAATTGATGCATATGCTGTCCTGACCAAGCCATTATATTATCATTTATTGGAGGAAAAGCCAGAACGAGTTCAATAGAACTCAGAGAGTGAACAAAATTTTGAACAGTTTAAAAGGGTTTTGATTTCAGCTCCTGTGCTCATGTTGCCTTCATTGGAGAAACCTTTCCATTTATTGGTAAATATAGAAAAGGGAACACCACTAGGGGTTCTGACACAAATAAGAGGGGGGCAAAGAGGCCCAGTGGCCTTCCTGTCAGGACTTTTGTCCTGCCAAAAGTCTTGGATCCGGTGGCCAAGTGGTGGCTGATCTGTATACAGACTATGGCAGCCACTGCCCTCCTGGTAGAGGAAAACAAAAAAAACTCGTTCAGGGATTGCTTAATTATGAGTGTGCCCTACCAGGTCCAGGCAATCTTGAACCAGAAAGCCGGGAGATGGCTAACTGATTCAAGGATCTTGAAATATAAGGCCATACCGTTGGAGAAGGATGATTTGGTCTTAACTCAAGACCATAATCTTAACCCGGCCGATTTCCTGTCCACTTCCCTGGAGGAGACTGCCAATCTAGAGCATTGCTGTTTAGACGTTATAGATTATTAGACCAAAATGAGGGAAGATTTTCAGGAATTCCCTTTATCAGAAGGAGTAAACTGGTTTATAGAGGGCTCTTCCAAAGTAGTGGAAGGAAAGAGGCTGAATGGGGATGCTATAATAGATGGTTACCACAATTCTCTAGTTCAAGCCAGTTCCCTACCCAGGGGATGGTCTGCTCAAACCTGTGAACTATATGCTCTCAACAGGCATTAAAGCTATTAGTGGTAAAAAAAAAAAAAAAAGGATCCATATACACAGACTCAAAATATGCTTGGAGGGGTGGCACTTGTATTTGGAAAAATATGGGAAGAAAGAGGGATGGTTAATAATAAAGGAAAAGAGCTGGCTCAAATCACCCTGATTGCTGAAGTATTGGCTAATCTTTGTTACCAAAGATAATTGCTATTGTACATATAAAAGTTCACCAGACAGGGAGCACTTTTGAGGCCTGGGGCAATCACCTTGCCAATGAGGAAGGAAAAATGGCAGGAGAAGGAGAATCCGAGCAGTCAAAGAAAATAGTAGTTTTAATTCCTGCCCTACCTCCTAGTCTGCCCCAACCATCCTTTACTCCAGAAGAACAGCTGAAAGTTCAGAACCTCGGTGCTCAGAAGACAACTGATGGGCATTGGCTACTCCCAGATGGTCCACAGGTACTGACCAAAGCAGGTATGAGACATGTCCTCATTTACATTTACATCAGGGTAGTCACTGGGATGTCCAAAATCTGTGGGATGCAGTGCTGGCCAGTTTCATCTTACCAGGATGATATACTCTGGCACTGCAGTTGGTGGAAAGTTGCCTCATTTGTCAAAGGACAAATAAGACTGCCCAACGACAAGCTGCATGAGGAGGAAGATCCCCAGGGATCAGACCATTCCAAAGCATGCAGGTGGACTTCACTGAGCTACCACTGGTGGGCCATCTCAAATACCTATTGATCATAGTGGACCTCTGGTGAGCCATCTCAAACACCTATTGGTCATAGTGAACCACATGACTTCATGGGTAGAGGCCTTCCCCTTGTCACAGGCTACTGCAGCATCAGTTAGCAAGACACTCCTGCAGCACATAATTCTGAGATATGGGATGGAGCACATATGCACTTCACTGCTAGGATTCTCTGACCCAAGCCTTAGAAATTTCCTGGGAGTTCCATACTCCCTGGCATTCACCCTCTTCAGACAAGGTTGAAAGAATAAATCAGGAGATCAAGAAACAGCTCACTAAATTAACTTTAGAAACACAGTTACCCAGGACAAAGTGTCCTCCCCTGGCCCTTTTAAGAATTACAACAAAGCCCTGTAGAGATTAGTCTGTCCCTGTATGAATTGTTATATGGGCATCCATATCCAGAAAACTGTAAAGGGGAAATTACCGGATCCAATAATGAAAACTAAAGGTCTATTTATAAGATGTTATATATCTGCTTTGCTGAAACACTTACATGAATTGCAACTTAAGGGATTTATTGCTTAGACCCCTCCCCTAGGATTTATGGTACATAGGTTCAAGCCCAGTGATTAGGTAATGATCTGGATGTGGAAGAAGGAGAAGCTGATTCCAGATTGGGAAGGACCATTCCAAGTTCTTCTGACTTCAGACACTGCTATAAGCACCCAGGAACGCAATTGGACTCATCACACTTGAGTCAAAGGACCTGTGGACACTCCAAAAGAATGGACAGTAGAGCCTGATCCTGCAGATGATTTGAAACTACATTTGAAAATAAGGACTCACTAACTTTGGGAGGGGATTGATGGACTGTGTGAGAGATTTCTTTTGGTTTTCTTGGTTTGGGGAACCATTTCAGGACTTTTTCTATTTACTTTGAACAAAATTTTCTACTGGACTATCTTATTATTCCTTAGGGGTAAGGCAGTCTCCTCAGAACAATGGGGCCAAAACCAAAACTGAAGTGTTGGGGATTGTACATTGTACCCCTATATTTGATGCTATTTTTCCCATTCACTTTCGCAACTCCAGTCCCCACCCTGTATTGGGGAAAGAAAATAGCTTTCAGAATTTGATATAGACAATTGCTGATACTTTTCATATCAGGGATTGCTGGATCTGTGGAGGGCCCCAACAGTTTGATCAATGGCCCTGGGTAGCTGTGCTTCTGAGTCCAGCCTGTTTTTTTTGTTTGTTTGTTTGTTTTTTTGTTTTTTGGTTTTTTTTAATTTATTTTTTTCTTGAGGCTGAGGTTAAGTGACTTGCCCAGGGTCACATAGCTATGAAGTATTAAGTGTCTGAGACCAGATTTGAACTCGGGTCCTACTGAATTCAAGACTGGTGCTCTATCCACTGCACCACCTAGCTGCCCCCCCAGCCTGGTTTTTGAGCCAAAAGGTCAGATGTACACAATGGGACCAGATTTTGGTCAGGACAAGAGGAGCATAAGTGGTCACTAATTGAATTGGTCCCTGGCAGATATAATATTATCCTGGTCTTTAACAGAACAAAAATTTTTAGAAAAGCAATCCACCCCTAAAAGGACAATATTGGATCTATGGTCAAACAGCTTATACTCACCTCCCTCTAAATTGCCTGGCACTTCCAAATCACTACTGATCAGAGAAATGCAAATTAAGACCACTCTGAGATACCACTACACACCTGTCAGATTGGCTAAGATGACAGGAACAAATAATGACAAATGTTGGAGGGGATGTGGGGAAATTGGGACACTAATACATTGCTGGTGGAGTTGTGAAAGAATCCAGCCATTCTGGAGAGCAATCTGGAATTATGCCCAAAAAGTTATCAAACTGTGCATACCCTTTGACCCAGCAGCGCTACTACTGGGATTATATCCCAAAGAAATACTAAAGAGCGGAAAGAGACATATATGTGCCAAAATGTTTGTGGCAGCTCTTTTTGTAGTGGCTAGAAACTGGAAGATGAATGGATGTCCATCAGTTGGAGAATGGTTGGGTAAATTGTGGTATATGAAGGTTATGGAATATTATTGCTCGGTAAGAAATGACCAGCAGGAGGAATATAGAGAGGCCTGGAGAGACTTAAATCAACTGATGCTGAGTGAAATGAGCAGAACCAGAAGATCACTGTACACTTCAACAACAATACTGTATGGGGATGTATTCTGATGGAAGTGGAAATCTTCAACATAAAGAAGATCCAACTCACTTCCAGTTGATCAATGATGGACAGGGGTAGCTGCACCCAGAGAAGAAACACTGGGAGGGGAATGAAAATTGTTAGCACTAATATCTGTCTGCCCAGGTTGCATGTACCTTCGGATTCTAATGTTTATTGTGCAACAAGAAAATGATATTCGCACACATGTATTGTACCTAGACTATATTGTAACACATGTAAAATGTATGGTATTGCCTGTCGTCGGGGGGAGGGAATAGAGGGAGGGGGGGTAATTTGGAAAAATGAATACAAGGGATAATATTATAAAATATATATATATATAATAAAAAAAAAATAAATTGCCTGGCACTGGTGGAAATCATTTAGGAATTCAACTTCCATAGAAGATAAAAACTCAATTGGACAATTACAAAAAGATATAAAAAAAAGTGAGTGAAGAAAATACATCATTGAAAATTAGACTCGAACAAGTAGAAATGAATGACTCAAGGAGAAACCAAGAGATAGTCAAGCAAAACCAGAGAAATTAAACAATTGAAAAGAATGTCAAGTACCTTATTAAAAAGACAACAGACCTGGAAAACAGATCCAGGAGAGACAATTTGAGAATAATCAGACTCCCTGAAAGTGAGGAAAAAAAGAGCTTGGACACTATTTTCGAAGAAATTATCAAAAAGAACTGTCCAGACGTTTTGGAAACAGAGGGTAAAATAGACATTGAAAAAATTCATCGATCACCTACTGAAAGGGACCCTAAAATCAAAACGCCAAGAAACATAGTGGCCAAGTTCAAGGACCATCAGACAAAGGATAAAATACTGGAAGCTGCTAGAAAAAAGCAATTCAGATATGGAGGAGCCATAATAAGGATAACCCAGGATCTAGCAGCGTCCACATTAAAAGAACTAAGGGCCTGGGATATGATATTCCAAAAGGATAAGGAACTTGGTATGCAGCCAAGAATAACTCACCCAGCAAAAATGAGCATCGTTTTCCAGGGAAGAAGATGGACATTTAACGAAATAAATGAATTCCATCTATTCTTGATGAAAAAACCAGATCTACATAAAAGGTTTGATCTTCAAATACAGAACTCAAGAGATTCCTAAAAAGGTAAAAAAAATCTTGAGAACTATACTTCTGTTATAAAAACATGTAAAGAACATATGTATAATTTGTCCTGGAAATTAGAGGTGGAAAGGAAATTATATCATAAAAAAGTGTAAAGTGATGGTACTACATCTCATGAAGAGGCAAAGGTAATCTATTATATCTGAGAGAAAGAAAGGAGGGAGATGAACATAGTGTGTATCAATAGACATATTCAATTTATGGTGAAACTTCTTCCACTTCATTGAAAAGTGAGAGGGAAGGAGTAAGCTAAGGGGAAGGGAATACAGAAATTGTGAGGAAAAGGGGTAAAATAAGGGAAGTAACTTTAAATTGGGGGAGGGATCCTAAAAAGGGAGGGCTGTGAAAAGCAAGTGGTGTTCACAAGTTTAATACTGGGTAGAGGGGTAAGAGGGAAGGAAAGGAGAAAAGCATAAGCAGGGGTTAACAGGATAGCAAGCAATATAGAATTAGTCATTTTAACCATAAATGTGAATGGGGTAAACTCCCTCATAAAGAGGAAGCAGTTAGCAGATTGGATCATAAGTCAGAATCCTACTATATGTTGTTTACAGGAAACACACCTGAAACAGGGTGATACATTCAAACAAAAAGTAAAAGGGTGGAGCAGAATCTACTATGTTTCAGGCAAAGCCAAAAAAGCAGGGGTAGCCATCCTCATCTCAGATCAAGCAAAAACGAAAATTGATCTAATTAAAAGAGATAAGGAAGGGCATTATATCCTGCTAAAGGGTAGCATCAATAATGAAGCAGTATCAATATTAAACATATATGCACCAAGTGTTGCAGCATCTAAATTCTTAAAAGAGAAATTAAGAGAGCTGCAAGAAGAAATAGACAGCAAAACTATAATAGTAGGAGATCTCAACCTTGTACTCTCAGAATTAGATAAATCAAACCACAAAATAAATAAGAAAGAAGTCAAAGAGGTAAATAGAATACTAGAAAAGTTTGATATGATAGATCTTTGGTGAAAGCTAAATGGAGACAGAAAGGAGTATACTTTCTTCTCAGCAGTTCATGGAACCTATACAAAAATAGACCATATACTAGGACATAAAAACCTCAAAATCAAATGCAGTAAAGCAGAAATAGTAAATGCATCCTTTTCAGACCACAATGCAATTAAAATTACATTTAATAAAAAGCCAGGGGAAAATAGACCAAAAAATAATTGGAAACTAAATAATCTTATACTAAAGAATGATTGGGTAAAACAGCAAATCATAGACATAATTAATAACTTCACCCAAGAAAATGACAATAATGAGACATCATACCAAAATGTGTGGGATACAGCCAAAGCAGTAATAAGGGGAAGCTTTATATCTCTACAAGCCTACTTGCATAAAATAGAGAAAGAGAGGGCCAACGAATTGGGCTTACAACTAAAATTGCTAGAAAAAGAACAAATTAAAAAACCCCAGACAAACACAAAACTTGAAATTCTAAAATTAAAAGGTGAGATTAGTAAAATTGAAAGTAAAAAAAAAAAAAACTATTGAATTAATTAATAAAACTAAGAGTTGGTTCTATGAAAAAACTAACAAAATAGACAAACCCTTAGTAAACCTGATTTAAAAAAGGAAAGAGAAAAAGCAAATTGTTAGTCTTGAAAATGAAAAGGGAGAACTCACCACTAATGAAGAGGAAATTAGAACAATAGTTAGGAGCTACTTTGCTCAACTTTATGCCAATAAATTCGATAACTTAAATGAAATGGAAGAATACCTTCAAAAACATAGCTTGCCCAGATTAACAGAGGAAGAAGTAAGTAGTCTAAATAGTCCCATCTCAGAAAATGAAATAGAACAAGCTATTAACCAACTCCCTAAGAAAAAATCCCCAGGACTAGATGGATTCACATGTGAATTCTACCAAACATTTAAAGAACAACTAACTCCAATGCTATATAAACTATTTGAAAAAATAGGGATTGAAGGAGTCCTACCAAATTCCTTTTTATAACACAGACGTGGTACTGATACCTAAACCAGGTAGATCAAAAACTGAGAAAGAAAACTATAGACCAATTTCCTTAATGAATATTGATGCTAAAATCTTAAATAAGATATTAGCAAAAAGACTTCAGAAAATCATCCCCAGGATAATATACTATGATCAAGTAGGATTTATACCAGGAATGCAGGGCTGGTTTAATATTAGGAAAACTATTAGTATAATTGACCATATTAATAATCAAATTAGTAAAAACCATATGATCATCTCAATAGATGCAGAAAAAGCATTTGATAAAATCCAACATCCATTCCTACTAAAAATGCTTGAGAGTATAGGAATAAATGGACTATTCCTTAAAATAATAACGAACATATATTTAAAACCGTCAGTAAACATCATATGTAATGGTGATAAACTAGAACCTTTCCTGTAAGATCAGGAGTGAAACAAGGTTGCCCACTATCACCATTACTATTCAATATAGTACTAGAAACGCTAGCCTCGGCAATAAGAGCCGAGAAAGAGATTCAAGGAATTAGAGTAGGAAATGAGGAAATCAAACTATCACTCTTTGCAGATGACATGATGGTATACTTAGAGAACCTCAAAGACTCTGCTAAAAAAGCTATTAGAAATAATTCAGAATTTTAGCAAAGTTGCAGGATACAAAATAAATCCACATAAATCCTCAGCATTTTTATACATTACCAACACAATCCAACAGCAAGAGATACAAAGAGAAATTCCATTCAAAATAACTGTCGATAGTATAAAATATTTGGGAATATATCTACCAAAGGAAAGTCAGGAATTATATGAGCAAAACTACAAAACACTTGCCACAAAAATAAAGTCAGATTTAAATAATTGGAAAGACATTCAGTGCTCCTGGATAGGCCGAGCGAATATAATCAAAATGACAATACTCCCTAAACTAATCTATTTATTTAGTGCTATATCAATCAGACTCCCAAGAAACTATTTTAATGACCTAGAAAAAATAACAACAGAATTCATATGGAACAACAAAAGGTCGAGAATTTCAAGGGAAGTAATGAAAAAAAAATTAAATGAAGGTGGTCTAGCTGTACCTGATCTAGAACTATATTATAAAGCAACAGTCACCAAAACCATTTGGTATTGGCTAAGAAATAGACTAGTTGATCAGTGGAATAGGTTAGGTTCACAGGGCAAGATAGTGAATAAAAATAGCAATCTAGTGTTTGACAAACCCAAACATCCCAACTTTTGGGATAAGAATTCATTATTTGACAAAAACTGCTGGGAAAACTGGAAATTAGTATGGCAGAAACTAGGCATGGACCCACATTTAACACCACATACTAAGATAAGATCAAAATGGGTCCAAGATTTAGGCATAAAGAACGAAATCATAAATAAATTGGAGGAGCATGGGATAGTCTACCTCTCAGACTTGTGTAGGAGGAAGGAGTTTGTGTCCAAGGGAGAACTAGAGACCATTATTGATCACAAAATAGAACATTTTGATTACACCAAATTAAAAAGTTTCTGCACAAACAAAACTAATGCAAACAAGATTAGAAGGGAAGTAACAAATTGGGAAAACATTTTTACAGTTAAAGGTTCTGATAAAGGCCTCATCTCCAAAATATACAGAGAATTGACTTTAATTTATAAAAAATCAAGCCATTCTCCAATTGATAAATGGTCAAAGGATATGAACAGACAATTTTCAGATGATGAAATTGAAACTATTTCCACTCATATGAAAGAGTGTTCCAAATCACTATTGATCAGAGAAATGCAAATTAAGACAACTCTGAGATATCATTACACACCTGTCACATTGGCTAAGATGACAGGAACAAATAACGATGAATGTTGGAGGGTCTGTGGGAAAACTGGGACACTGGTGCATTGTTGGTGGAGTTGTGAAAGAATCCAACCATTCTGGAGAGCAATCTGGAATTAGGCCCCAAAAGTTATCAAAATGTGCATACCCTTTGATCCAGCAGTGCTACTCCTGGGCTTATATCCCAAGGAAATACTAAAGAAGGGAAAGGGACCTGTATGTGCCAAAATGTTTGTGGCAGCCCTTTTCATAGTGGCTAGAAACTGGAAAATGAATGGATGTCCATCAATTGGAGAATGGTTGGGTAAATTATGGTATATGAATGTTATGGAATATTATTGTTCTGTAAGAAATGACCAACAGGAGGAATACAGAGAGGCTTGGAGAGACTTACATCAACTGATGCTAAGTGAAACAAGCAGAACCAGAAGATCATTATACACTTCATCAATGATACTGTATGAGGATGCATTCTGATGGAAGTGGATATCTTCAACATAGAGAAGAGCTAATCCAATTCCAATTGATCAATGATGGACAGAATCAGCTACATCCAGAAAAGGAACACTGGGAAATGAGTATAAACTGTGAGCACTGTTTTGTTTTGTTTTGTTTTTCTTCCCAGATTATTTTTAGCTTCGAATACAATTCTTCCTTTGCAACAACAACAACAAAATTCAGCTCTGCACATATATATTGTACCTAGGATATACTATAAAATATTTAATATGTATGGGAATGCCTGGCATCTAGGGAAGGGGGTGGAGGGAAGGAGGGGAAAAATTTGGAACAGTAGGGAGTACAATGGATAATGTTGTAAAAAAAATTACTTATGAATATGTACTGTCAAAGAAAATGTTATAATTATAAAAATTAAAAAAAAAAACAATGCATCAGTGTCCCAGTTTTTCCACATCCCCTCCAACATTCGTCATTATTTGTTCCTTTCATCTTAGCCAATCTGACAGATGTGTAGTGGTATCTCAGAGTTGTCTTAATTTGCATTTCTCTGATCAATAGTGATTTGGAACACTCTTTCATATGAGTGGAAATAGTTTCAATTTCATCATCTGAAAATTGTCTGTTCATATCCTTTGACCATTTATCAATTGGAGAATGGCTTGATTTCTTATAAATTAAAGTCAATTCTCTGTATATTTTGGAGATGAGGCTTTTATCAGAACCTTTAACTGTAAAAATGTTTTCCCAATTTGTTACTTCCCTTCTAATCTTGTTTGCATTAGTTTTGTTTCTGCAAAAGCCTTTTAATTTGATGTAATCAAAATTTTCTATTTTGTGATCAATAATGATCTCTAGTTCTCCTTTGGACACAAATTCCTTCCTTCTTGGAGCATATTTTCATATGGCTAGAAATAGTTTCAATTTCTTCATCCAAAAATTGTCTGTTCATATTCGTTGACCATTTATCAATTGGAGAATGGCTTGATTTCTTGTAAATTTGAGTCAATTCTCTATATATTTTGAAAATGAGACCTTTATCAGAACCTTTGACTGTAAAAATGTTTTCCCAGTTTATTACTTCCCTTCTAATCTTGTCTGCATTAGTTTTGTTTGTACAAAAACTTTTCAACTTGATATAATCAAATTTTTGTATTTTGTGATCAATAATGACCTCTAGTTCTTCTTTGGACATAAATTCATTCCTCTCCCACAAGTCTGAGAAGTAAACTATCCTATGCTCTTCTAATTTATTTATAATCTCATTCTTTATGCCTAGGTCATGAACCCATTTTGACTTGATCTTGATGTACGGTGTTAAGTGTGGGTCAATGCCTAGTTTCTGCCATGCTAATTTCCAATTTTCCCAGCAATTTTTGTCAAACAGTGAGTTCTTATCCCAAAAGCTGGGGTCTTTGGGCTTGTCAAACACTAGATTATTGAAGTTATTGGCTGTTTTTTCCTTTGAACCTAGCCTATTCCACTGATCAACTAGTCTATTTCTTAGCCAATACCAAATGGTTTTGGTAACTGCTTTATAATATAATTTTAGATCTGTTACAGCTAGGCCACCTTCATTTGACTTTTTTTTCATTAATTCCCTTGAAATTCTTTTTTTTAAATAGTTTTTATTTACCAGATATTTGCATGGGTAATTTTACAACATTGACAATTGCCAAACCATTTGTTCCAATTTTTCCCCTCCTTCCTCCCCGCAGGTAATAGGTCGACCAATACATATACAAAATATAAATTAAATACCATATATGTATACATGTCCAAACAGTTATTTTACTGTACAAAAAGAATAGGACTTTGAAACAATGTACAATTAGCCTGTGAAGGAAATCAAAAATGCAGGCGGACAAAAATAGAGGGATTGGGAATTCTATATAGTGGTTCATAGTCAACTCCCAGAGTTTTTTCACTGGGTATAGCTGGTTCAGTTCATTACTGCTATATTGGAACTGATTTGGTTCATTTCATTGTTGGAGAGGGCCACATCCATCAGAATTGATCATCATACAGTATAATTATTGAAGTATATAATGATCTCCTGGTCCTGCTCATTTCACTCACCATGTAATGACATGAACTCAGCAGTTCTTGTAAGTCTCTCCAGGCCTTTCTGAAATCTTCCTGCTGGTCATTTCTTACAGAACAATAATATTCCATAATATTCATATACCACAATTTATTCAGACATTCTCCAATTGATGGGCATCCATTCATTTTTCAGTTTCTGGCCACTACAAAAGAGGGCTGCCACAAACATTCTTGCACATACAGGTCCCTTTCCCTTCTTTAAGATCTCTTTGGGATACAAACCCAGTAGCAACGCTGTTGGATCAAAGGGTATGCACAGTTTGATAACTTTTTGAGCATAGTTCCAAATTGCTCTCCAGAATGGCTGGATGTATTCACAGTACCACCAACAATGTATCAGTGTCCTTGTTTTCCCACATCCCCTTCAACATTCTGCATTACCTTTCCCTGTCATTCTAGCCAATCTGACAGATATGTAGTGGTATCTCAGAATTGTCTTAATTTGCATTTCTCTGATTATTAATGATTTGGAGCATCTCTTCATATGACTAGAAATAGTTTCAGTTTCTTTATCCGAGAATTGTCTGTTCATATCCTTTGACCATTTATCATTTGGAGAATGGTTTGATTTCTTATAAATTAGGGTCAGTTCTCCATATATTTCGGAAATGAGGCATTTATCTGAACCTTTGACTGTAAAAATGTTTTCCCAGTTTATTGTTTCCTTTCTAATCTTATCTGCATTGATTTTGTTTGTACAAAAACTTATCAATTTGATATAATCAAAGCTTTCTATTTTGTGATCAATAATGATCTCTAGTTCTTCTTTGGTCATGAATTCATTCCTCTTCCACAGGTCTAATTTATTTATAATCTCATTCTTTATTCCTAGGTCATGAACCCATTTTGACCTGACCTTGGTGTACAGTGTTAAGTGTGGATCAATGCCTAGTTTCTGCCACATTAATTTCCAATTTTCCCAGCAATTTTTATCAAACATTGAGTTCTTATCCCAAAAGCTGGGGTTCTTGGGTTTGCCAAACACTAGGTTGTTAGAGTTATTAGTTATTTTGTCCTTTGGACCTAACATATTCCACTGATCAACTAGTCTATTTCTTCGCCAATACCAAATGGTTTTGGTAATCGCTGCTTTATAATATAATTTTAGATCTGGTACAGTTAGGCCACCTTCATTTGATTTTTTTTCATTAATTCCCTTGAAATTCTTGATCTTTTGTATTTCCATATGAACTTTTTCTAGGTCATTAAAATAGTTTTTTGGGAGTTTGATTGGTATAGCGCTAAATAACTAGATTAGTGTAGGTAGTATTGTCATCTTTATTATATTTGCTCACTCAATCCAAAAGCATTTAATATTTTTCCAATTTCATCCACTAATTTAAAGGCATTGTCTACAAGTGGAAAACAGGGCAAAGCCTCTCCCCAGGTCACCATATGAATGGCAGATAGCCATGGGAGAAGCACGCAAGTCCTTTGTCCAATACTGTCAGTCTCTAGGTGTTGTGCATCAACCAGGACAGTCCAGTTCAGTTGCTACACTGGTGCTGTGTCTGCTGTCTTTGGTGCCATGGTCAGGAGGGATATGGCTGCTGTTAGCGTCTGGAGGGCTGCTGACATCAGGCCGATCCTTCAGAGCTGCCGTCAGGGATGATGTTGTCATCTGGTCCTTCTCTTCTTGTTTCCTCAGGTCCTGGATGTTTCTGGCTGGGATCCACTCCTCTGCTGCTGGGTCTGAATCTGGAATGAAAAAAGCATACCTGGGACCCAAACCTTGACCCAACTGAGGCCCTTCCAGATGCCATCTAAGCCTTTCCAGTTCAGTGTGGAGAGAGGGCTCTTGTCCTTATAAGTCAGGTTGTTAGTTAGCAGAGCTTTCTGCATGTGCCAGAAGCACATTGCTGGGGTAAGGTCCACAGAATATGAAAATTGCAGGCAATTACATGTATGTATTGCTGCATCTAAGTGAGCCTGCTAGAGTCGTGTACAGAGTCGTGCGAACCCCAATACTCCCTTTTTTTGTTTAGAAGGGTGCACCTTGGGGGTGTCCAATAATGGCTTGGCCAGTAGCATTAATGGGATGCCAATGGAATGGGCAATGCCAATCAATGCAAAAGGACCTAAAGGCAGATGATTTATAAACTGGCTCATTATCTGTCTTAAGTGCATGTGGGACTTCTACAATGGAAAAACAATGATAAAGATGGTTGATCACATGCCTAACTGCTTCTCCAGATTGGAGTGAAGCCATGAGGAATTGAAAATGTATATTCATAGTTACATGGATGCTCTGCCTCTTAACATAGGTGATGTCCATTTGCCATAAAACATTAGATCTCAAACCACGAGGGTTCTTCCCTGGAGGGAGGATAGGAGCGTGGAAAGGAAGGTAAAGCTGGACAGGCTTTTACTATGCTCCTAGCTTCCTCCTTTTATTATCCCAAATTGCAATGTAAAGCTCAAGCAGCCTGATGATAAAAGGTAGGATTTGAAAGTCCACTATGAAAAATGGACATTGCAAAATATAATACTTACTTCAATGCTTTCTCACTTGCTTGAAGTTCTTTAAAGAGCTGATGTATATTAGAAACTACACATCATATTATCCTTGCTTGGTTTTGGCCCCTGTTAAGCCTAGTTCTTACTATTTTACTTTTGCCCTTGTTTATTTCAAAACTCAATGTGAGCCCCACCTTCTCCAGAAAGCCTTTCCAGATCTTCTTAGTTGTTAGTGCATTCTTCCAAAAAAATTACCCTGTGATGTGTGTGTGTGTGTGTGTGTGTGTGTGTGTGTATGTAAAAAACACTTGGAGAAACAGAGAGGAAGAGAATTAAGTCATGAAAAAAATCAAACTCATAAGTATAGGAATAAAGTGTCTTTAATCAAGATAACAGGATAGAAAACCTGCCACCTTGGGGGATGGACTGCCAGGAGACCTATGGGAAAGTTTCTCATACTTTTAGGAGAAAGGGTAAGAACTCATATTAGGTAGCAAGGCCTGGTCACCAGATGCCAGTTGTTCTCAGCAATCTGATCAAGAATAACCACTCATTCTGATTAATTCATCCTCTGGCATCTAACTTGTCATAACTTTCAGTGAACAGGACAAGGACATTACGAGCTGAGATCCAGCTTAAGCTGGATTCCTTTATCAGATAAGATGCCATAATGGGGATTTAGAGTATGATTCAATTTAACCTAATCAAGAGTAAATATTTTAAGAGTAGGAATGCAAGTGCATTATTAGAATTCTGATTATTAAGAGGGAGTAGCAGGTAATAAGTGATATTATATTTGATATTAATTTTTCTGTGAATATATAATTGTATATGCACATTTCCCTGCTAGAATGTGTGCTCCTTGAGATCAGGTTTGGCTTTATATCTTTGTATCACTAACCTCAATAGTGAAATTCCCTTGGCATTCATAGCCAGATCTTCCTGACTGCAAGTCACAAACCCAGCATATTATTCTCTATTTATACTGCCTTGTCTCCTTCTATCTCTGGAATTTTCATTAGATGATGGCCCCCTAATGCACATCTTGCCTTTCATTCCCCACTCTTAAAAGACCTCTAGGTGTTTCTATTTGAGAAATAAAGGTGTTGGACTAGGTTTTGTTTTTTGGGGTTTTGTTTTTGTTTTTGTTTTTTTGCTTTTTTTGCACTATGGACTGCTTGGGCTGTTTGCTGAAGCTTTGTGGACCTCTTTTCTCAGAATATTTTTTTTTTTTTGCTAAATTTCAATCAGAGGTTAGTGAAAATTAATCAGGGAGAGGCATGTAAATGGTTTAGATTGGGGCCTGGAATTAGGAAAATCTGAGTTCAATTCTACACTCCAATACTAATTGTATGACCCTGAGAAAATCAATTCATTCCTGCCTAGGCAATAAAATGAGGCTATAGGAATCACCTCACAGGATTGTCATAAAGATAAAATGAGATAATATTTGTAAAATGTTCTGCAAAGTTTAAAGTGATATAGAAATGCTAGCTATTACTGAAATAAAGATGGAATTTTTTTCTCTTCCAAATTCATGGGCCTCTTGATGTATTCATAGACTAGGGGCATGATGAGGGGGAGAGCGTTGATCCATGGACCTCAAGTGTAAAATTCCCAAACTAGATAATTTGGACTAAAAGTCCTTTCCAGCTCTAATACTCTGTGATTACAGTTTCCATTATAAGGCATCTCCCTCCTGACCTCCCCACACACATACACAAAATCCCACTCCCTTATCCCTTCACAAATCCTATGATTGAGATTAAGAGTTTTTTGGAGCCCTTGGAATCTCCAAGGCTGGAAATAGTAGGGGTCAGGAGATATCGGAGAATGACTTGAGATACTTGTAACACTTAAAATTATGAATCTATTGCCAATCTATATCGTAAAGGAAATGTCCCCAGAGTGAGCCCCTTATTCTTGAAATTAATCCAGTAATAAGAAATTTAAAAATCAAGAGGGGAGAAGAAGAAAAAACAAAACAAAACAAAACAAAACAAAAAACAAAAAACAAAACAAAAAAAAAAAAAAAAAAAAAAAAACGGAGTTTAAAAGACATGGTCTTTAAGGCCAGAAGGAATCTCCGAGGTGATAGGTTGGTTCCCCGGGTGTGGGAGCCTTTGGCTTCTCACTACTGTTCATTGTTGGTCTGGTTCCCTTATGTGCCCATTGTGGTTCTCCCCACTCCCACGAGAGGGCAGCTCCTCCAGCATTCATTATGTCACGAGTCATAGCCCAAGCCCCAGACAGTGCAGGAGACAGCTCCAGGCTGAAGAAGTAAGATGTACCGGGCCCTTCTGTAGAGCCGGAGGCTGAAGCAGTCAGAGAAACAGCTAGCCGGCTGTCAGTCTGAACCCTAGGAAAGACAGGTAAGCGGCCGGAAGAAACCTTAGTCTTTGTTCTCGGAGACCGGGGACTAAAGGATTGGTAAAGGCCGGAGGCGGAGGCATGGATTCCCATCTCTCCATCTCCCTTTCTCTTAGGGAGTCAATTGTCTCCCCTACGCCTCATCTCTCAAAGCGACTGACAGGTTGACAGGAGGTTAAGTGCGTGGGAGCCGGAGGAGCTCCCTGCGGGACAGAATTGTGCCACACGAATTCGCAGCTCTTAGACTCCTCCCAATCTCAGGCTGGAACACCTCCACTAACACCCCCATGAAGACTCTTGGACCTGGCTGGGGTGCCCTTTGGAGAAGAGACCGAGATCCCGCCGAGGCCTGAGACCACCTGACAGGTCATTGCTGGAGTCTGAATGTGTGTGGAAGAAGCCGGGCTGACGAGCTGGGGGTGGGGGAGAGAATGCGGTTCTGAAGCCATCCTTAGAGCTCGATCTCTCTTGTGTTGTATGTGTGTTGGAGATGGGGGGAGGGTTGGTGAGGGGAACTGGAGTGACATGGGCCTAGAGGAGAAGAGAAAGAACCATTCTAGCCACTCATTTCTCCACTGCCTCACTCCTGTCTCCATCCTTCCCTGTCCCCTTTCTTCCTGTTCCATATATTTGAATCTGCTTCTTCCCCACCCCCACCCCCAATCAAACCACTTCAGCTATGTTAGGAAAGGAGGGAGAGAACGTCTCTTTGCGGTTCAGGGATTCCTTTTTTTTTTCATTGGAAGCATTCAGTCCCTAGAGCTTCCTCTGGGTTGAGATCACCTCCTCTGGAATCCTCTGAGCTCTTTTTATCCTAAACTGACCCACAGAGCACATATGCATATCCTCCCTTTAGGCTCAAGAAGTAGGTAATCTGGTAAATTAGAAAGGACCTGGTAGAGTAGGGAACTTCAACAAAAAAGCAGGTTAATATTTAGCCTTAAATTCCTGCCCAATCTTAAGTGTGTTGATGGGTAGGAAGAACTTAACTGTTGGGATAGTCAAATAGGAATACGTGAAACAGACTGGGAGCAGGGGGTAGGTAGGGAAAAATAGTACCAAAAAAATCATATAGGGTAAGGAGACAGAAGGTTATGACACGAGCCTCTAGTTTTGAGATTATATATGTAGAGCTATACAGCTATAGAAGGGACCTTTGAGATTTTCTAGTCCAACTCCAAAGTAGAGGTCAGATGTTGAGCTCCAGTTTCTCAATGGGTCTCTTTCTCTTTTCTCTAATTCTAGAATGAAACTGGGACGAAGATCAGTTTGCAGCTTCCTGCTATTCTTCTTCTCGGCGGCTCTGTGTCTCTTCTTTTTTCACAATTGGAAACACTCAGTTCCGAGAGCTGCTTCTACATTGTGGTCATCTCCTCTAGAGTTCTCCAAGCTCAACCCTCAACTGGCTCCCGAACCTCAATATGCGCACATTCCCTTCAAACTCAAGGAACAGATTGTTGGGTAAGTCAGAAAGTAATAAGGACCTGAGAGAATTTCTTTATTAGATAATTAGATAATATTAGATAGTGTAGCTGGGACAATATCATAAATTACACTTCCTGGAGTAGAGGAAGGGAAGGGCAAAGTTGGACTGACTCAAGACAGGGACTTCATTTGCTTCTTTGTTATTCAAAGAGTCCCTCCCAGAGATACCACCTCCGTCTAAAATACACAATTTACAATCTCCTTTTTTGGGGAGAGGCCATTGGGATAAAGTGACCTGCCCAGGTTTAGTATGAGTCTGTATTTGAACTGAGGTCCTTTCTTTCAGGCTGATGTTCTAACCATTATACCATCTAGGTACCCTATGATTTATCATCTAATAAAAATTAGGCTTTATGGGAAGAGGAATTTTTTATCCTCTAAATAACACCAGAGTTTAAGAGCAATAATGAGTATTTAAGGTAGCATTGGCAAGCAAAGTTTGGAGACACAAGATTTTTGTGGGCTAAGCTTGGTAATGACTGTGTGGCCAGGTTTAAGAAGGGAAGGTGTTGACATGCCCTTCCTTCCCATCATCCCCTCTCCTAGGTTGCTGGCACAAAATGCCTGTAGCTGTGTGGCCAGTAAAGGAGGACTTGGCTTCTCTCTCCCATTCCAACGGCAGGTGCATGCACTTAACTTCACATCAGCATATGGATCTGAGGAGCTAGTGGAAGCCACAATTGCAAGAGATCGGGAATACCAAGCTTTCCAATCCAGGTGTCAGCAGATTGTAGGGGAGGGCAAGGAAGAGGATGGGTTTGGGGAAGGGAAAGGGGTTGTCTGTAAGAAATCTGAAGGTGGGAGAGGATAGAGATGCCAAATTCCTTCTAGCCCCCATCTATCCAATCTGACCATCTCCAGGGTCCAGTCCCCAGCTGACCAGATACTCATCGCTCCAGCCAACTCTCCCTTGCAGTATCCCCTGCAGGGTGTGGTGGTTCAGCCCCTAAAGACCATCTTGGTGCCAGGTAAAGTAGGTGGGGGCAAGGAAAATGAAAGGGCATTGCAGTGGAGTATTGTGGTCAATCAGTTAGGTCTGAAAGGGATCTGGGATAGATCTGGGAGAGGGAATTGAACCATGAGAGAATATAAGGTCATTTGGGGAAGGAATAGTATAGAAAGTCTTGTCGGCAGAAGATACTCAAGAGGCTAGGAAGAAAAGTTTGTAGAATCTCAGTGGTTAGGGAAGATAATTATTCCTCCCTAGGGAGGAAAAAGGAAGGTGTCTGAATGGAGATTGATGTGAAACTGGGCAAGGAAGAGAGCTAAGATCACTAACAAATAAATATTTAAGTGAAAATAAGTTCAAACATCCAAGAAAACTTCCAAACTGAAGTAGTCATGTGATACACAAAGTGCCTTGCATGAGAGGGATAAGAGAGAGGGACAGCCCCCATGGTTGAGGTGAAGACAAGATGAGATGGAGGGATAGAGAAAGCAGCAGAATGAATTTCAGAGAGTCTTACTAACCTAATAAAGTTGTCCTTGAACTTGATATGATGTTTTCCCTGTCTCCCTCCCCTACTTCCAGGTCTGAGCCTACAAGCAGCTGAGCAAGAAGTGTATCAGGTGAGAGAGGTGGGGATAAGAGGGTTGCATGAGATGAAGTACTGGGGGAGGCTTAGGAGGCCAGAAGGGAGAGGAATAATGGTGGGGAGAGGCAAAGGAAAGCACAGGAGTCTAATCCTGCTAGGCTCTGATTCTGTGTCTCCCACACATTCTCAGGTAAACCTCTCTGCACTTCTTGGAACCTGGGATGTGGCTGGGGAAGTGGAAGGAGTGAGACTTCGAGGGGAGGGCCAGCTGGAACTTACTCTCTCAAGCCTAGAGCTAGATCGACTCAACAGACAGCTTCAGCTGATCACTTACAGTAGCCGGAACTACCAGCCAGACACCGCAGACACAGGTGGAAAGGCAACCCAGAGTCAAGGGGTGGATGAGGTGGGAGACTAAAGACGCCTAGCACTGTGGGAGGTGCTAGGACACCGTCCAGAGCAGGACATCTAGACAATAGACCCACTGAGCTTAGCCCTTGGAAGCTAAGGGAAATGAAAGAGCTATTGTTTGGCTTGGGCAGGGAGCAAAAATGAGGGAGAGGAAAGGAAACCCAATCTGCAGTCATCCCCTTCCCCCATTGCACCCTCTTTCTCCCCCCACATTATACATACTTTCCCTCTCATTCTCCCCAGTCCGGTTCTCCACTGATGGCCATGAAGCTGTCTTCACTATCCGAATTAAGCATCCACCAAACCCTCGGCTGTACCCACCTGGATCACCCCCTGAAGGAGGTAAGTAAGGCTTCTATAATCAGGGCTAGACAAGAACTAGGGGGAGGGAGTGGCGATAGTGAAAAGAGCTTGTTCTCCTAGGAATCTCACCTATAGTGTGGTTCTTCTCCATCCCCATCCCAGCCAAGTATAATATCAGCGCTCTGGTCACCATTGCAACCAAAACTTTCCTTCGTTATGACCGTCTGCGAAATCTCATTGCCAGTATCCGTCGTTTCTACCCAACAATTACTGTGATCATTGCTGATGACAGTGAGCAACCGGAGCCAGTCAATGGCCCTTACATCGAACACTACCTCATGCCCTTTGGCAAGGTCAGCAACCAGGTATTATCAGAACATAGTGGAGCTGAATGGGTGGGAGACAGCCCCACAGCAAGTAGGGGGAGAGGTACAGTATATATATATATGAAGGAGATGGTGGACATAGGTTACTGAGAAGTGAGCAAGTGTAGGAAGGAATATGTTGAATCATTCCTCTCTTCTCCCCTCACTTCCCTCATTTTCCCTAGGGATGGTTTGCAGGCCGAAATCTAGCTGTTTCCCAAGTGACCACAAAGTATGTGTTGTGGGTAGATGATGACTTCATCTTTACTGGTCGGACAAAGCTGGAGAAGCTTGTGGATGTTCTGGAACAGACATCTCTGGACTTGGTAAAAAATAAAAATAATTTTTTTTTAAAAAGGCAAAGGATAGGGATGGGAGGACAGAAGTGGTAGTTAAAGGTAAAGAAGACTGGAGAAAGGGTTTGGAAGGCAATCTGGAGAGGATAAGTGCTGTGAAAATGGAGGGCAGTGTCTGAGGCAAGAAGGGGAAAGGAATAAAGCATTTGTATAAAGCCTATATCTGGCACTATGCTACATGTTTTATCTAATTTGCTCATTGCAACAACCCTATTATTTTCCCCATTTTTCTCCTGAAAAAATTTGAGGCAAATAGAACTTAAGTGATTTTCTAGGGTTCACATAGTAAATATATGATACTTTTAAAATGCAGGTTTTCTTGATCCTGGTGACAATTGGGTGGGAAAATGGACAGAACACCAGATTTGTTCTCAGACATTTACTAGCTGTGTGACCCTGGGCAGAAGAAAGGGAAAGAAAAGAAGTTTTTATATATCTAAGAACTAGTGGGTGAGGTCAAAAAAGAGCTTGTCACAAAAATCTAAATGCCTGTCAAGACCTTTATAAGAGTGAAGTAGGCGTGAGATTAGATGAAGCTGAAGCAGAAGAGTCTAATCTTGTGAAGATATTGAGTTTACGGGGTGTGGTCATGTGAGAGGAACTGTGGCTTGATTTCCTTAGAGACCTCTCAGTCTCAGGGTGCTCCTTGCTCTGCCTCCCATCATTCCTTTTACCTTGTCTACCTTGCTCTTCTCATCTTTCCTCCACAATAAATCACTATGTGCACTTGCCTCCTACTTCCTGATGTGTAACCTGGTATCTCCTGTCCATGTCCTCTATCTCCCTTCTGCCTCTTTAAGGTCGGGGGAGCAGTTCGGGAGATCACAGGCTTCTCCACTACATATCGACAATTAATGAGCATAGAACCTGGTGGTCCTGGCTGGGGAGACTGCCTCACCCAAAGGCGAGGCTTCCACCACGAGCTCCCAGGTTTCCCAGATTGTGTGGTCACTGATGGTGTTGTCAACTTCTTCTTGGCTCGAGTGGACAAGGTTCGAGAGATAGGCTTTGACCCTCGACTCAACCGGGTGGCCCATTTGGGTAAGTAACATTCCCCCCCCCCAATGTTCTTGTAAACCCCCTACCTTCACTGAGGTTTGTTAAACTAAAGAGTACAACTGGGTACCTGAGCCTTACTGATGAAAAGTGACTCCAAACCAGAGTTGGGATTTCTAGTCCAGGGAGCAATTAGGGTGATAAATTCATAAGAGCACAAGGAGGCACATTATTTAAATAGGTACAAATATTTCCTTCCTTTTTTTAAGTAAACTTTTATTGGCATCTGTTTTCACAAAGGTACATTATTACCCTGCCACCATGTTTAATGATAAAAAAAATTTTTTTAAAGGAAAGAAAGTTCAAAAGAACCAAATCATTTAAGCTATTTTGCATTATCTATGGCATTCCACTATATCTTAACCTCCCCCCCCCCATATCTGCATGAAAATGAAGCAAGCGCCTTCTCTTATCTCTTCACTGGAGTCAGGGTTGCTTATTATAATTTCATAACATTGGTTCTGTTATTTTGTTATTTTTCTTTCCATTTCTCAGTGTTGTACTCACCTATGTAACTTTTCTGGTTCCATTTCATATCAGTGCATATCTTCTCATGTTTCTCTATATTGACTGCGTAATTTTTTTGTGATTCAATAATATTCCACTTGCTACTTAATCACAAATTGTTTAGCTATTGCTCAGTCGATGGAATATGCACATAATTATAATGCAAAAAAGTTGCAGGTAGATAATATATATATATATATTTATTTTTTTTTTACATAAAGTTTGTCTAGTATGATAGGGTAAAATATGGTGAAGGTCATTATATCCAAAAAGCCTGTTTTTAGATCTCATCCTGAGCAGACACATGCTTTCTTGCTCTGATTAAAGGTATTTCCCCAATTCAACCTTCTATCTTCTTGCTCTATTTCCCAAGAGCCCAACTCTTATATCCCTAGAGTATGAATGGTGACTGGCCGCCATCACCATCACTTCCTATATCATAGATCATGCAGTTGATTTCCTCATACTTAATAATCTCAATGGGTCACAAGAATTGTGCACCCTTTTTATCTTGATTTTTTTTTTTAAAGACTGTTCTTTCTTCAGTATATGAGCTCCCAGGGTGGAACCAATGCAAACCGGTGTCTACTCCACAATTAATAGCCTTAGAAAGTTCTCTGGCAGCCTTGAGAGGTTATTGCTTGCCTAGGGTCAAACAGCCAGTCTATCTCAAAGGTAGGACTTGAATTTAAATCCTCTTGGTTCTGAGGATAGAGCTATATCCGCTAAACCCCTCTGCACATTTTTATTATATGTGTATTTGAATATGTTGTACATGAAAGAAAAAGGGTATTCACCTCCCTCCAGCAATTCTCCCTATGAAGGTGGTAGATACTCCACTTCTGAGAATAGAGAGATGAAAATGAAGAAGGAGAGAGAGGGATCTAATCTAGTCCCTTCTAACCTGGAGTTTTTCTTTTTTCTCCACCAGTTTTGCCCATTTCTTCCCAAGGTTCAGGCAAAAGTAATCAAGCATTAATTGAATGGCTATCCCAGCCAAAAGGAGGTCTTCTGTTTGTTTTCATTTTTTTTTTAATTTCAACAATGTCTTTTGTTTTGTTTTCAATATCATGATCCTTTCCAGAAAGTGAGCCTTCCCTTATAAGAAAACATTAACCCAAATGGCACATCTTGCTCTTTGGACAGATTACACAATATCCCATCCCCTTGCCTTTCCAAAAAAGAAGCATCATGAATTTCCTCATCTCTTCTCTTAGGACAATATTGATCATTTTAGTCAATGTTCAGCTTCGTTTTGTTGTTCTTTTTCTCTATTTTGCTCATCATTGTGTATATAATTTTCCTGGTTCTACTTACTCCATTCTCCATAATTCATAAAATACTTCTCACATTTCTCTGAATTCCTCCTCCTTTGTTACAATGAAATAACTTAACATTATATTAATATGCTTAGTCATTTCCTAACTTATGGGCACATACTTTGTTTCTAGTTCTTCCTATCAGGGTCCTAAATTTACTAAGTACAAGTTTTCAGCTTGTTACCTTGCTTTCATATCCATTTTATTTTATACTCTGACAACTTGTAACAGATACTTATCCCAATGTTATAGTCAAAGAAATACACTTGGAGACAGGCCTGAGGGCAAAACCTTCCTCAAACTCAAAAATCCCAAACTCCTTAACTCTATTGATTCTATGGGTAGGCCCTAACCCTTCATGATCTCTCTCAATGTCTCCCTCTTTTTCTTTCCCTCTTAATTCCCCTCAGAATTTTTCCTGGATGGACTTGGCTCCCTTCGGGTAGGCTCCTGTTCTGATGTCTTGGTGGATCATGCATCGAAGCTGAAATTGCCTTGGGTACCTTGGGGGACTGAGGCAGAAATGTATACCAAATACCGATACCCGGGGGTCACAGATGAGAGCAATATGGCCAAACACAAGCTACTCTTCTTCAAACATCGCCTCCGATGCATGAGCTCAGATTGATTGGCCCAGTAACCATAGAATGGCTGATGTGATGGACACAATGGCTACCTGAGTGCACTTGGAATCCTCTACAGACTTGTATGCACTATCTAGTCACTACAATTACCCAGCTGGTCAACTTTGTGGCTGACTACTCGAGGACTGTTCAAAGACTATCCAGCCCTTCAAACTATTTGACCTTGATCCAATCCCAGGATGAGAACTGGTCCTTGTGACTTCTCCAATGCCCCAAAGACAATTGGAGCTATGACTCACCTTTACCAGTTCGGTGACAACACTCCCACTCCCAGTGCTAAGCGCTCCATTCTCTATTCTTATAGAGTAATAGAAAACCTTTCTAGTACTAAAGAGCCTGAAGGTCTCTAAGAGCCAAACAGAACCCATCCCTCAAATGCAGACACCTTTCCCTAACTCTTTTAGAGGAGATAGGTACAATCTTGTCTCTGTGCTGCACTCTGAGTCTCTGGACCAGAACTCTATGCATCATATTCAGTTTTCCTTACTCCTATCCCACTCATCAGGAGAATTTTGACCTTAGAGATAAGAGTAGCCACCTGAAGGTCTCGAGGAGGAGTTATTGAACAAGCCAACAGTTTTATAATCAGTGTCATTCTTGTCTCTTCAGGGTTGAAGTGGGGGAAAGTTCTCTAAAACATATCTGTTGAAGTGTTCAGACTCCAAATCAAGCTAGAAAGGGCTAGCATTTATAATACTGATCACAGAAAATCTAACTTCATTTTATTGATAACATAAATAAAGAGGGAGGCCCACCCCAGTTTTTCCTTCAGTGGCCATAATCTCTCCCCTACTACATCCAACCAATGGTACTGGGTTTCCTAATAAGCAGAGCTGCCAGGTTCAAACCCAGACCATGTAGGTCTTTGAGGCCAGAGGCTCCTGGAAAGGGAAAAGGAAACATCAGGGAAGAGTTAGGGAAAGCATTCTGGGAACATACCTCCTACCTCCCCCATTATCCCTACTGAGCCTAAGTGGGAGAGGGACTGGGGAACGATGTTCTGAAAGACCCTCATACTTGGCTGATCCCTCCCACCTTGAGCCTGATTTTTAGATGTTACCTCATCCCCTTGCTCATTTCCTCAATCTCCACACTCTTCCTCCACATCAGATTTTGCATCCCAGTCATCCTTCTACCATGCTTCCTCACTTTAAGGTTCCCCATTACTCTTCTTCATACATATTCCCCCCTTGACCATTCCTTATCCATTGTTTAGTTTCCTTTTCCTAAATCCATTATCCCTAAGACCACCTTCACTTCTCATAATCTTCCCTCCACCAACCCCTCCCTTTCCCCAAACCTTCACCAAACTCTCCAGTGCATGGGCAGCTGCATCTTGAACGCTCACAAAAAGTTGCTCTGGGGTCAGTATGTCCAGGAGCCCAGCCCTGGTTAGTGTTCCCAGTACAGGAGCTGTGCCAACCAAAACAATAGTCAAAGCCCCAACTCTGGCCTCCACCTCATCCTTCTTATATCCCACCAAATAATTCAAAGCATTTCCAATTAACTAATTTATCTTACCATTACATTGTGCCAACAAAAGATGAATCCTGGCGGCACTGCATTGACTAGCCAGCTGGGGAAAGAAAGACTTTTAAGACTGATTAGGAAAAGAAGAGTTGCCTCAGTTACCCACTACTTTCAGAACCAGTTCTAACTATATATATTTTTTCCTTCCCCTGGTATGTCACCTTTCCTCTGATGTTACAATCTCTCTTGCAATCCTGGAACCACGTTGAAATCTACTTTGTCACTGCTCCATGAAAGGGTATGCTGATCTACTCCCCTGCTACTCCTCCCACCATTCCTTTAACATTCCAAATGAAAAGTTGTTTCCCTGGCCAGAGTTTCCCTGTTTTGTCTCCATATTAGACTGGAAGCTCCTTGAGGGCAGAGATTGTCTTCCATTTTGTATTTGTATGCTCAGCGCTTAGCACAATGCTTGGAACATAGTAAGCGCTTAATAAATTTTTTTAAAATTAATTCATCCCTCTAAATGCCCCACCCCAACATACATACACATACCTGTACCAATTCCCTGGCTCCAGCCACGTCCACGAAGATGATACCACTACAGTCTAGGATGACAACTTGGACGAGTTCTGCTCCTGGAAGAGGCAGTAGTATTTTTATAATTTCCTTATGTCACCCCAAGTCTTCCCTAGTTACCTTCCCCATCTTACCTGAATCATCTGATCTATGTGATTTTGCAGGTTCCTAAAGGAAGAAGAGGGAGGGCACCAGCCCCCAATATGTTCCCAATTAGTAAACATTAGTGCTCTATTCACTTGTCCATTACCCCCCATCTCATCTATTATATCTGCCTTTTAAACTGTCATGTGCTACTGTTTCCTCACCTCATCTTGCCTCTCCAACCCCAGAAGCTGCTCCATAGTTTGACGAAATCTGCCTCTGGTTCCAAAATAGAGTGGGGCGGGATACCTGAAGATTCGTAGTCCAGGAATCTGACACAGCTGGGGAAGGTATTTACAGGACCAAAGAATTAATAAAACTCCTTTCTAATTAATATCATCAATCCCATCTTTTCCCAACCTCCTCTTGCCCACCTTAGAACTTTCTCTGATTGGACAGAATAGTTCTCTTCCTTTTACTTGTCCAAGTACCAGACATTGTATCCTAGGGGTCAGATAGAAAGGAGAGTGATAAAAAGAAATGGGACCATCCATATCTTTATAGCAGAATATTCTACATTGGGAAATCACAGAAACACAACTTGTCAACAACTGAATTAATTATCTTTCCTCCAAAATCCTTTCTTCTTCCTAACTCTATATTAGTAGAAATGTGCCAGAGCCTACTCTGACCAGTATAAGAGATTGTTAACTTTTCAATGTGAATTTTTACACCTTAGAAATGGGCACTTGCTACAAATCAGGGCTCGATTGTTTTAGACTTGGTGTTAAACTTAAAGGAGTATGTATATAACATCTCCTCCCCTCCATTCTCAGAGCCTAGTTGCTAAATATTTACTAACACACCTATGTGTTGTTCTTTAAATGTTCATTGCTTGAGTGAAGCAGAATGCAGTAGAAGATTCAGGGAATTAATTCATCATAAGGAGAAAAGCCTAATGCCTGTAGGCTGGTAGAAGATATGTAATATCTCATTTGAACCTCGCACCACCACCTGATTAATACTGTTAAGGTTACTGCCATCCTCCCAGAAATTTGGACTCAAAACCTAGATGTCATCCTCATCTCCTCACTATCTCTTAACCCCTTTCCTGCCCCCCCAATATCTAATGAATGGTCAAATACTATAGTTTTGACCTTTTTAACATCTTTGATGTAGACTCCCCTCAATTCTGACAGTGTCATCACCCTGGTGGAGGACCTTAGTACCTCATGCCTTGACTATTGTAATAGTCTGCTGGTTGATTTTTCAGCCATAATTTTCTCCTCATTCCAATCCATTCTCCACTATGCTGCCAAATTTATCTTCCTAAAGGAAAAGTCCAACCATATCACCCTCCCCCAATTAAACACACTCTAATAACTCCTGATGACCCTGAGGATCCAATAGAAAGTCCTCTTTTTGGCTTGTAAAGCCTTACATAACTTGGTCACACCTATCTTACTCTCTTTTGTTATACTCTATCCCTCTCCAAATATTCTTTAATCCAATGACACTAACAACCTTGCTATTCCTCATACATGAAACTCCATTTTCCAGCTGAGTGTTTTCACTTAATTGGCCTTCATGTCTGGAATAGTCTCTCTCTTAGTATGCATCTCCTGGCTCCCCTTAAGTCTCCATTAAAGTCCTATCCCCTGAAAGAAGCCTTTCCAAATCCTCTCTAATTTTAATGCCTTCCCTCTGAGACTACCATCAGCTTATTTTATATACATATATGTATATGTATATATATATATACATATATATATATCTTGTTTATATATATTGTTGTTTGAATATTATCTTCCCTATTAGATTATGAGCATCTTTAGAACAAGGACTGTTTTTTGTCTTTTTGTTTTAAACTCTTACAGCACTCAGCACAGTGCCTAACACACTGTACGTGTTTAAAAACTTTTAGATTAAAGCTTTTTAAACTGTATGTTGAGGCTACAATATGAGGTCATGCTCCTGAATGTGAGGGTCATAAAGTTATGATTTGTCATCAATTAATGTTTTATTTATACACCTATTTTATATACTTATATGCCTGAGAGTACATAAGAATTTCTTGGACAAAAAGGAGTCTGGAGTAGAAAAAGTTTAAGAAGTTTTGTTCTAGACGGCTTACAAATATGTGATAAGTTGATGTATGCTGAAATATTTATGACAGTATTTCTTTGAGTGCATCAATAATATGGGTGAATGTCCATCATTTCAAGAGGAACCCAAAAACTTATGGTACATGAATGTAATGGAATATTATTGTGTAGCAAGAAATGACAGCTATAAGGATTTCAGAGAAACATTTAAAGATTTACATGAACTGATGCAGAGGGAAACGAGCAAAAAAGAACAATATAGTTAATGACTACAACAATGTAAGTGGGGGGAAGTCACTAAAAGGAAATTGAACCCTAAATAATGGGAAAATCCTTAAAGATCCCAGAGAAGAGATGAGGAAACACACCTCTTCCCTCACAGCAGAGAGGTGGGGGAATACTAGGGCAGATTATAGCATACTTTTTCAGAAAAAAGGGTTTCTATCAGATATTTTTGCATAATTTTTTTGGTTAAAAAAGGAAGCTAAATGTAAGAAGTAGAACAACTGTGATATAAAATAACAGGCATCAATACCTTTTAAAAATGCATTTTTAAAAAGAAAAGAGAGGAAGAAAAGAGGAGTTCCATTAGGAGAGTGCATTTTCATATCTGATAAACCTTTGGTATGCCTTACCTCTGTGTCCGGCAGACTACAGTCATCATGGAGAAAATTACACCTACAGCAAGGCCCAAATCCACACTCAAAGTCACTACAGCTACCCATGTGACCAGCCACACAGCCTGCCAAACATGGGTGAGGAGAAAGTAAACACAAGGAAAAAACATGGATGATCATCGATATCTAACTGAGCCATTGAGAGGCAGTGACTGTCAGGTCAGGAGTTTGGGTAAGGCAAGACGTGAGAGGAAAAAGTGAATAGATGGAATAGGATAAAGTTTGCTCATGAGGGAGTATAGCAATTATATAGGAAAGAGATCAGGTAGCAGCTTGGAATAGGGAAACTATTGGGATATCATAGCCTTTGGGAAGTGTTTTAACCCCAACTATTTTTCTTTCTTGAAAGGTAAACCAAAATTTTATTTAGGGGGTTACTGTAGAGTTTAGTCTAAGAAGGGGACAATAAACAAGAAAGCAGTATCAAGGACAGTCATAATTAGCTAGGGGAAATAAGGAAAAAGGAATTAAAATGTTTCATTAAATTGAACTGAATTAAGCCAAGTTGAGTTGAGCTAAGGGGAGGCTGAGGGACCCTAATGCAGTCTCTCACAAAATCCGTCTTGCTGATTTGCCACAATTGGGGCAGCTCTTGCATCTGGAAGAACATCTGGCGCATGCTGGAAATATTGATGCTGGCGAGGACAGCCTGGGATTGGGAAAGAGAGCTCAGTATTCCTGTGATATCTCAATGTGCCTTTCCCCAGTCTCTCCCACAATTCACTACCTTGGGCAAATAGTAGAAAAGAGGTCCCAACCACAGTAGGACTGATAGGACAACTGCACAGGAGAAGAGGCCTGTAAGCTGGAAGGGAAGGAAGGATGTTAGAAGTGAAGGAGGGAGGGGAGAGGGGGGAACTGCTCCTCATCCCCATAAACTTCCTGAAACACGTGCATCTTCAAGTCCCTGTACTCTTACTTGGATGTTTCCCCAACCATTTACAGTGGCCCTTCTTCCTCATTTGTTCCTACCTACCTACCTCATTCTATCCTACCTAAATATCCCAGCCCCTTCATAGGATTCATTATTTGATCTAAATATCTTTCATCCCCCTTACTTAAATGCACCTCACATCCAGTCCCTGAAGTCTCCACTTTTACCTGTGTGTGTCCCCCTGCATCCACTAGCAAACTGGTTGTAGCTAATGAGGCTGAGTTGGGGAAGCAGGAGAAGAGTGAGGAGATGAGGTTGGAGACACCATGTGCCAGGAGCTCCTGGAGGTAAGGAGAATAGTAAGATTAGGATGAGTGGTTTGCAATCAGACTAAAATGAGAGGTCAGAGGTCGGAGCCACACCTGGTTGGGGTTGATGGTATAGTTGTGCTTGTCTGCATAGATTGAAGCCAGAGACACCGATATAGCAAAAGTAACCAGTGCAATTGGAAGGGAGTAGGCAAGAACCAGGGGCAGTGTAGACAGAGATGGTGTCAAGAGTTGGGGGAACCTGGAGAAGAAGAGATTAGTGGCAGAACTAATTGTAGTCATAGCGAGGATGATCTGTAAACCCAGGGGACTCCTTGGAGAATCTGAGGGAGAAGAACTGGGCTGACGAGATGTGGGGATGGGTTAGAGGGCAGATGCCCTTGGAGTCTGGGGAAACTGGAAAGGGATTGTGAGAAGGGCTGGGGACAAAGCTAAATGTTAGGAAGTACGTGAGCCGGGGTTCCCCTATTCAGTCTCACCCAACTGGCAGTGACCCAACGATCTGTACATTGTATCTCGTATCCAGAGAAGAGGTAAAACACAGAACAGAGGCCAAGAGCACCTAAAGATGAAAGACAAAGGGATGGGGGGGTGGAGCCTCTTCTGCAGGGAAGAGCTTCAGCTGAGGAGGTAGGGAACAGGAAGCCTGGAGATCCGAGAAGGGGACAGGACTCAGAGGATGAGAAAGGGTAGTCCCCTCACCATGAAGACCTCTCCTGGGATCGGGGTAGGTAGCCTTTCTCGGAATCTCACGTTCAGTTCTTTGACTGGCACCAATAGCGCCAGACTGAGGGCTGAGATGGTCAGTTCAGCCGGACTGCTCTGGGGAAGCGCAGTAAGCACCGCGGCCAGCGTCTGCGGTGAGAGACTTATTAGCAGAGCCTCCTCCCTTCCCCCTGACGCAGTCCTCTCTAAAACCCAGACGACTCGTTCTCTTCGCCCTGCACCATCGCTCTGTCCAACCTTCCAGCTCTCCTGATTCATTTCGACCCTTCCCCTAGTCTCACAGCTCGCTGCAGACCCCGAACCTCCCAAAGACACTGAAGTCTCCTTCCTCAGGCCCCTGAAGCCCCTTCCTTCTCCTCCACCTTGAAAACTGCGAAGTAGCCGATCTGGCGGGGGAAGGGCAGTCCCAGGAGACTCTGCAGCTGGGACACGAGCACGTGCACCGCGGCCCCACTGGTGAGAGCCTTGACCACGGGCTCCGACAGGAAGGTGGACAGGAAGCCGAGCTGCAACGCGAACATCCCCAGCTGCCAGGGGGAGGAAGAATAAAGTCTGGGAATTGATGGGGTAACGAGAGGAAGGGGCCAAGGAAATACAGAAGCTCATTCGTATCTCGTTTCATCACCATCTTTTCCTATCGTGATCTTCCGCGCTAGAGAGTTTGGGGTTGGGGAAGTGAAAGGGCTGCCCCTAGTCTTCAAGATGCCCTACCCCCAAATCCCGCGCGCAATACACACACCAGAGTCCCAGATCTCCCGACTCCCTTTCTCCTCCCTTTCTCTTCCCTCCTCACCACGAATCTCTTCCTACCTTCTCACCTAAAAGCAGGTCCCTGGGGTCTCCCTTCCCAGTCTCCCCCAGCCTCCCTCACCATCAGCGCCCCGCTCCAGAAGGCAACTGCAGCAGCCGCCCCAACCCTCTGCAGGTCCAGCTGCATTCTCTCAGTCGAGCTGAGGTTGCCCCCGGGGGGCTCCGGGACCAGGCTCTCTACTGCTGAACCTGTCATAAGGCTGAGGACCGCAAAGGTTCCTGCAAGAAGAAGGGGGAAGCTCAAAGGGAGATGTGCAAAATTCCAGGTAGAGCCTTGTAGTCTCTAGAGTGCAGAAAACCTGGGAGCTGCCGCCTCCTATGTTTTCTCCACGTGCCTCCTCCTCCCCCGTCATCCCGACCCCCACTCCTCTTGCTACTGGAGGAACCTTGTAAAAACCGCAGGGGAGCAACCGTCAAAAGAGCTGGAAGTGGCGCCATCACCTGGCGTTGAGCGGAGGAAAGACCTAAAGTTCTGTGGATAGTATCTGCACTTAAAGGATTGGTATGGGGGAAGGGGAGAGAGGGAGAGGGAATCTAATAAGGATTCTGGGGTTTTCTGGCAAATCCGTCCCCCCGCTATTCCACCCCAGAGGTGCTTGCTATCTTTCAGAGAAGGCTGAACAAAGGCTGAACTTGTTCTTTTTAAACCGTGTGGAAAGATCAAGGAAGGAAAGCACAGTTCTGTAATTTTCTTGGGGCCTACAATTCCCTGGAGTTTCGATAAAACTCCGATAGATCCGATAGATCCGATAGATGCAGGGACCATAAAGAAGTGAGATTGAGTGGAAGTGGTCCCAAGGAATTCTGCCAAGTAGGGATGGAATTCCACTCCCCCTAGGCTGGGGACATAACATGAGAGGATGTTCAGCTCACTCACCGGTGGACAGATGTCTTCCGGTACCCAGGAAGGTGTAGATGAGGACAGGAAAAAAGGAGGTGTAAAGTCCAAACACAGGGGGCACTGAGGTTAGGAGGGCAAAGGCCATGCCTGGCAGGGGGAAAATGGAAAGGTCACCTTGAGAGATCCTGGCACATCAAGCCTTATTCTGTGCTCTGAACAAAAGGAGAAACTTGGCCTTCTATTATTCAGTATCTTTAAGTGTACTTAAATGGGCACTGAAGAGAGCCGACCTGCTCTTAGGAGCCCTAAGTGTAGATCAGGCCCCTGGATCCGTGTCCTGAAGGAGGCCTGGGAGGCACAGCCTGGACTTCTTGACAGTTCCCTCAGGCAGAACCGGCAAATGACTTCTTCCCCAAGGTAGGGGGAGGTGGAGGAGATAAAGAGCAAGCTAAGGGATCCGATGCAGGGTGACCCATAAAATTCAATTATATGGACCTCCAAACTTAGAGGATGAGGTTGTCAAGGGGGCTTCACCGTAATCTAGGCTTTCCATGCCTCATCCTCTTTAATATATCTCCAGACTCGAGACCCTTCAACCCTCCTCTGCTCTCAACTCTCCCCCCCTGACCCCTTCCCCAAGAAGATCCTATTAGTCCTGACTGTCCCCTCACCCTGCGGCACATGCACTACGCCTACGGTGACTCCGGCTACCGCGTCTCCGAGCAACCAGGTTCTCCAGGGGTACCAGGGCAGCCAAGTCAGGGGAGGGAACCGGGCCCGGAGCAGTCTCCACGCCTCTCTCCTGGAGCAGGTCCCGAACAGCTTGTCCCGAAAGCCCCGCAGCAGCCGATCGGGTAGGGGATCTAGACCCCGCTCGGCGCCCCCAAAGTGCCTCTGGAACAGTGCCTCAGTAAGAGGACTCAGGACACCAGACACTGCTTCGGACTCGGAACTGGTCACCGGGTCCAACTCCTCTCTCAACACCGGACAGGACACAGTGCTAGAAGGTTCAGTCATTCTGCGCTGCTCTACCCTCCTCCTCCTCCAGCGGAGACTTATGTACCCCTCCACCCCGTTCCATGTAACCCCGCCCAATGTGAGAGGGGGACCCCTAGCTCCTCCTTCTTAAGTACCATACAATCAAGGGCTAGGGAGGGGTACATCTCCCCCGGGAATCCTATCTAGGGGCGGGGAAGAGATCCTGGAGAAACCCTGGAGGTAGGGGGAGGGAGAGTATTGCAGTATCTGGCCATACTCTCCCTATCCTTCCCCAAAACTTCAATCATAATGGATGGGGGAAAGAGGGCTGGAAGGACACGAGGATGATATCAAATGGAATGTTGATCATTTCCCAAGAAGAGAGGTCTCCCAGCATTAACTATCCTTCCTCTTTTCTCTCTTTTCCTTGTAAATATTATGAACAGGAACTCTGGAAAGAGAGTCGTTCAGATATCGCCCCATCACCACCGTCATATCCCCACGAAGCCACAATATTCCCAAAAGGAAAAGAAGGGGACATGGTTAGTCCACCCTAAAAATCAGAGACAAAGGAACAGAGAGTTCAGTTCAAAAGTCCTCCGTACAACCTACACAGCTGGGATGAGTGAACCGGGAAGATGAAGGTAGGAAGGGGTGGTTTGGACACTAAGTTCAAAGTCTGGGGGACAGATGCTGAAATATAGGTAATATGATATGTGCTTGTTTTTTATTGATTGAGTCACTTGTTTAGGAAGTATTTGTTTTATTGGACTTTAAATGTGACTCTAAGAAAGACACTGTTCCTCAAACCAACTGATTCACATTCTAATTTCTCCCTATGTATACTTTGCACTGGGGAAATGGAGGGGCAGTAGTTGTGGTGGGGTACAAGAAAAGCCCTGAAAATAAGCCTTCTCTTGAACTGGACAATCTGACACCCTTCTTTCTTGGTCCTGATAAACCCTTTTGGTCTTCTGAACCCTAAACAGGTTCATAATCCCACTTCTGCGCCATCCCATGACAGCTTCTGAAATGCCAAATCTCAAGAACCCCTAAAACCCAAACCACTCACCCTCTGGCCCCCCAAAGTCCCTGGCCCCAAAACCCAGGGGGTCGGGTGGAGCTAGGGCGGCCTCTCTTGGCTTCAATTCCTCCTATTGTTTTCCTTACTTCTTATCGGGTGTTGCGTCCTGTCCACCCTCTTTAAGACCCCTCCTCCCATTGTCAGCAGGAGGGGGGCATAAGGTCCAGGCCCAAAGGGAGGCTCTGGCCTCTTGCCCACTCTAACCCCACAGCCCCTCCTACAAAGACTTCCATTGTCTGGTGAGGAAACACAGCCCCATGTGATAGAGCCCCCAGGGGATAGATGGACATAGTGGACACGCAGATGAATACAGACCCAGGACCAGGGGCAGCCAGACATAGTTCTGAATCGTCTTTTTCTTTTTCCCTAGATCTTGGGGTCTGGGATGGGAAGGAATGGAGGCTCCTTCTGAACTTCTCAGAATTTCTCTTTGGACCTCAGAGCTAGAAGATGAAGCACCATGAATTACAGCACCAAAAGTCACATCACTGTCCAGGTTTCCCCTCCCCAAAGATGGGAGCTGGGTGATCACTTAATGAAGACTTCAGAGGAAGGGAAAGAGAGCTTTCCCCTCAAGATTCTCCTATGATGGTGGTGAAAAGCTCAGTCTAAAAAAGGTATATTCAGGATTTTGTTTCTTTAGCCTCTGGATGGTGGGTTATTGGGTTTGGTTTGGTTTTTTAACTAGTTGAGAATGGGAAAGAAAGGAAAAGATGTGATGGGGATGATCACACGGGTTTGGAATTTCCAGTGTAGCAGGTAAAGGGGTGAAAAAGAGAAGGTCAAGGAGATAAATAATAAGATTTTAGCATTCAATCTTTAGGATTCCTAATGACCAATTAATTCACGTGTGGGGTGAGAAGTTCACATGAAAGCCCAATGATTCCAAACTCTGCTCCTTCGCCATTTCCAGAGTCACTCCAAATGATTCTAATAACTTCACCCCTGTATCTGTTCCTCACTCCCTCATCCTCAGTGACAGCAAAATTTTTATTTTCAGGAAACAGACAAATCAAAATAACCCAATACACATTCTATCCCCTGTGCCTTTATCCACCCACCCATGCTTCTTACTTCTTGGGGTTTGAGTGATACATTATATATGGAGGAAAGTGAGAGAATCTGTATCCCCAGAGTCATCCCAAGTGATTCTAGTAACTTCACTCTTGTATGTCTTCCTCACTCCCTCTAACCTCAATGATAGAGCAAAACCTTTATTTTTAGGAAACAGACAAATCAAAATAAATCAATACATTCTATCTTATCCACCCACCCATGCTTCTTCCTTCTTGGAGTTTGAGTGATACATTATATATGGAGGAAAGTGAGAGAATCTGTATCCCCAGTGGAGAAACAATATGTACTACAAATCTTTCTTAAACTTGACACCATTCCCATCAGTCCCATCCACTCCCAGCCCAGTCCTTTCAATTCAGTTGGAGGGCTGAGGGGAGGTATTTGTTCAGACAATGCTCAGGAAAGAGCTTCATCCATCACAAACTCATTGGCAAGTTACCCACCCCCAAAAGGTGAAGAGGTCACCAGTCATAGCTCATCTTCATCCAGCTTGGCCAACCTGGCCTGGCAGACAGGAGCTTCAGATTCAGGAAGGGCCTGAGAAGGGTTAAGGTCCAGAAGAGAGATGAAAGTCAAAAGGTAAAAAATTCAAAAATTTTTCAGAAATCTCTGGCCTTTATCCTCACCTCCTGGCTCTAAATTTCTCTGACCTCACAGATTCCTCCTATTAGGTGCTGTACTCTCAGTAGTCCTATGAATGCTAATCTCTAACCCCTACCAATCAGATAATTGAGGAAGGGTAGCTTAACATTAAGTCAAATGCTTATTGGCTTGACTTGGAAAGGAAAAGAATAGAAAGGAAAGAGGAAAATGCTGGACAGGAATGGGGGAAAAAGGTTTATATAGACAAAGAAGAAAGGGAAAATTACTTCTCATATTCTCATAAAATAAAAGATGGGAGCTATAGAGCACTTTATGATTTAAAAAATTCATACTCATTGATTTTTTTAATTCTTATTTGAGATTGGTGAAGTCAGTCAGTCAGTCAACTAGCATTTATTAAGCACCTACCATGTGTCAGGCAGTACTAAACAATGGAGATACAAAATCAAAACAATCTTCACTCTCAAAGAGCTCATGGCCTAAGGGTCAGTATTATTATTCCAATTTTACAAGTGAAGAAACAAATTCAGCAAGCCAGAATTCTAAGTCTAGTGTGTTTCCCATTATACCCTGCAGCTTCCTATAGTTTCAACTCTCCCAGTCCTAAGGATCAATCTCTCAATTTTTCCCACACCCTATCACCCATACCTGTTCATTCTGAGACAGGGAGCATTCAGCTACCCCCACTGGGGGCAGCAACAGGGAAGGAAGGGAGGCATTGATGGGTGTATGTATGCTGACTGGGGCTCGGTCCCCAAGCCGGATTCGTCCAGGGCTTCCCCCCACAGACCCTCCTGTCCTTCCCAAGCTGTTAGTCTGGCTCTCCCGCCGTTGGTATTCAATCGGTGACTGCAATGCTGGGATAGGGAGAAGAACAAGGAAGATGGATTGGAAGTCATACTGGGGCCCTTCCCTGTGATTTCTGCTTTCTTTTTTTTTTTTTTTTTTTTTTTTTGCTGAGGCAGTTAGGGTTAAGTGATTTGCCCAGGGTCACTCAGCTAGGAAGTGTCTGAGGCCATATTTGAACCCAGGTCCTCCTGACTTCAAGGCTGGTGCTCTATCCACTGTGCTACCTAGCTGCCCCTTGATCTCTGCTTTCCAAAACAAAAATTCACACTTATATAGCATTGTAAGGTTTGCAAAGCTCCATTCATTAGGGATGTCGGCAAGGTTCATGTGAAACTCAGACTCATGTCTGAGTTTTATAGTCAACTTGATTTTGTAATTTGCATCGGAAGGTCAGAAATTGGAGGTGTGTAGAAGTTAGTCATCAGCATCAGGAGTTAGAGATCAGAGATTATCAGGGAATTTGTAGGTTGGAAAACCTCAAGGTGGTTGTGGGGGTCTCTTACCATTGAGGAAGTTCCTCTGACTTTCCAGGATCTGGGCTATTTCCTGAGTCCAGACCTCACTGATTGCTGAATCTGAAGCCTGTAGAATATAGCGCTGGACACCACCCTCTGGCCCTCTTGAAGTCAGGGTGAACCGGCAGGGATCCCCCTGAGTGTTCTTCTCTAGGCCCAGACAGCTGACCTGAAGCAGTGCATATGAATAGAAAGGAAAACAATTCAGATATTTCTAGAGTTTCCCCAATCTCCCAAGTTCTGTTTTCTAAAACTGATCCTATCTACCACACCCTCACATAGACTCTAATGAACCTAGATTCTGGAGATCCAATTCTCAGGATCCATCCCACTCTTTACCAGCTCCAGAGTCTCTCCCACCTCCCTAGAGCTCCCACCTCCCACATATCTCAACCCACCCTCCTCACCTTGATACTGTTCTTATAGACATATCCAGCTTGTGTCCCACCCCTGACCCCTCCCCCTAGGGCCTCGCTGAAGATGATGATTTGTTCAAAGAGGAAGACGCGTCTTTCTCGACCCCGAGCAGGGAGCAGCCCCCCAGCTTCAGGTTCCGTAACCCAGAATGTGTCCTGACCCAGAAGCTTCCCCTGGGTGGTCAACTTGCCCTAAGAGCAAAAGAGAAACAATCATGATCATAATGACAAGATTAGAAGATAAGAACTCTGGTCCGAAAAGGAGAGAAGGGAGAAAGGGAGGGACTAGAAACCTCTGCTAGCACTGCTTCATGGGAACTTCCTGTGCTCCTTCCCCCTCCTTCACATCAAACTTGGGGTCCAATGTAGGGATATAACTCTCTCCACAGAGATCACCAGACTGTAGAGGTTCCATGCCGGAGGGTCCGACAACATACAAAGTTCTTCAACGATTCCACCTCTTTTCCCATACCTCAAAGCCTCGAAGTCGCCCCAGACTCATCATGTCATTGCAGCGCTTCGGCACAAAGCACATGACCTCTACTGCTCTCTGGGACAGGAAAAATTGGAGAGAAACATTTAGAAGTGGAGGGTGAGACACATTCTACCAGTTCCCTTCCTATCTTTGCTTCCTTTTTTTTTTTTTTTTTTTTTTTTTTTGTGGTTTTGCTGAGGCAATTGGGGTTAAGTGACTTGCCCAGGGTCACACATCTAGGAAGTCTTAAGTGTCTGAGGCCAGATTTGAACTCAGGTCTTCCTGACTTCAGGGCTGGTGCTCTATCCGCTGCACTATCTAACTGCCTCCTTGCTTCCTTCTTTAACTAATTTTCCTAAAATATTCTCTCCCCAAACTAACCCTTAAATGGATCCTCACTCAAAGGGAATGGAATTGGTCCACTGAGATCTGGAAAGGAGAGAGGATTATAGTTAGAAGAGGATGTGCAGTCTCCTTACCTCAAGCTCTTCAGTATTCTTCTTAGCTTTACTATAATATTTGAGGAAATCCTGAAACATGTAGAAGAAACAGAGAAAGGTTCTGAGGCTGGAACCCTGATTTCCAGATTTCCCAAAACCCTATGAGAGAGCCTGAAGGAAGGACAAGCTGGGTAGAATGTGAGGAGATCTAGAAGGCAGGCCTGTCAGGTGGTGTGAAGGGAGAGTAGGTCCATGTGGGCAAAAAGCTCTGACCTTAAGTAGCAGCTGGTACTTCATGATTCGCTGGACAGGTTTGATGAGAAGGTCATTAAGTTGAAGACGGTGACCAAGCTGCTGACGGAGTTCCTGAGAGAGAGGCCAGGAGACAAGCTTAGTTGGGATCCTCTGTTGGACCCTGGCCCACCAGTAACTCTTAAACACTGACCTCAAAATAGCTATCTCCAAATTCAGACATGACATGCTCAGACTTTGGTTTGTTCTGGCAGTAAATAACATACATGTGTAGCCTCCTCTCCTGTAGAAGTTTGGGGAAATCATGTATGAGATCAACCTTCTAATGTTAATATTTACAGAGACTTAATCCACCCCCCAAATTAAGGCCCAGTAGATACAGCCATCTTACATGCTTAATGAAGAGCTGAGCCAGCCAATCAGGATCCTGAAGACATTTCTGTAGTTCTTGAAGGAAGTAACTGGTGGTATGGCCAAGGAAATGGGAAGGAAGTTCAGAATAGGGTCTATTTGATCTTCCCAAACCAAATTTTATGATTTCTCTGATGTGTTTGGTTTTCCCACTCCTTCATTTTTGTTGTGCCCCTTTTTTTTTTTAACACTCCCTCTTTGCCTTTTGCTCTTCCATTTTTCTCCACTCCCCATACCCTCGATGCCAACATTCTCACTCTCTGTGCCATTCGTAGATTTGCTGGATATTCCCAAACACAATCCTGTCCCGACCTCGAAGACTTTCAGGGATGCCCTGAGCTGTCATGGTTGCCATGTAGCCCTGGTAGGAGAGCAGAATGTGAGGTATAAGTAGGACAAAAAGATGCTATTGAGAGGGGTACCACTGAAAGGACCTGCACGAAGGAGTGGGAAACAGGGAGAAGCCTAGTCCTAGAAAAAGGACCCATGCATCTTTTGGAAACTAGTGTAGAGATTTCCAGCTCTAGACAGAAGGAATGGCAGCTATGCAGGGGGTGGGATGGTAGGAGTAAGGGATATGGGTGGGGTAGAGGAAACTACCTCCACAATCTGTCCCAAGTCCTCCACATACATTTTCTCTGTTTCCACCAGTTCACTCAAAACAAACCTAGGAAGGTAAGAAAGCAACCATGTCAGAGAGTCAATGGATTCTCTTCATTCAGCAACCACCACTTTGTGCGACTTAGTGATTCCTCTCCATAAAGTGAGAGTGGGGATCTCTTTATGTCCAAGACAATGCCTGTGGGCGTTCTCTCTAAATGCTTAAAGATGATCCATTTGGTCATCATTTGAAGTACAAAAATGGCACTTACATACTCCTGTCCAAAGCCCTCTTCTTTTTTTCTTCCTCACTTTCTGTAGTCTGAGAGGGAGTCTCCTCAGGGGGCTGGGAAGTTGTACTTTCCTGAAGGAGTAAGGAAAGGAATGTCTCTCAATAGGATGATCAGGAAACCTTGACTCTGCTTCAACATCTACCTTAATACCCTTTTCCTGATACCTGGGTTCTGCCTCCAGGTCCTTCCAATAAAGTGGTCAGTAAGGTCAGTTCTGGTAGTTCCTCCCCTGAGGCTAGAGTTGACTCCCGAATCCATCCCTGGGGATCAGAGAGCAGATAGATACAGATCAGCTATAACAAATACGTTCCCTTTCCTAACAGTGGGCCCTTAGCCTTTGCCCTCTGCTCAATATTTGATGTTGCCTCATATTCAATGTTCCCAGCAGACTCTTCTTGCTTACCTGACATGATCCTGTCTGCTCACTGTCTGTCTCAGTTTCCACACTGAGGCAGTGTCTAGAGTGGTCCAACCACCGCCTCAAGCTACTGACAGGCCCTGGGGGTCCAGGGGAACAGGGACCAGAGCTGAGTCCAGAGCTAGGAACAGAAGTGGGGGCCAGGACAGAGGCAACAGAAGCAGAGACACTGCCTTCACTGCCAGCAATGGAATAGGACTCTGGCAGAATGGAAGTGGAGACAATACATGCAAAGCTTAGTTAGGACTTCACAGGACATTAGCCAATTCTTTCCCCAGTGCCCAAAAACCTGTGGTTTTCACAAAGGGGAAAAAGGGGAGGTAAATATAATGACTTCCCCTCCCCAATTCAAGGAACAGAAACATCCAGGACAGCATTCAGACATTTTGTTCCCCACTCCTAGATCCCCAGGAATATGTGGGGTTCCCACACATTTTCAGTTTGGCATGGTTTATGGGTGTAGGGGGGACAAACCATCGACTGGAAGTAAGATCTGGGGGTGGCCGTCTGCCCTCCATGATGGGTACAGACCATTCCCTGGGAAACAGGGGTGGGGAACAGAGCTAAGAACCATCTGCCACCCCTGGAATGACTCCCCTACTTGCTATAAAAAGAAATAATTTCTGTACTCTCTCATTACCCCCCCCCTCAAAAAAGAGCAGTTACTACAATAGAGGAGGGCAAGAAAGGAAGCTTAATATGGTGGGAGATCTGTCACTAACTAGTTCATCAGATTATATGATCAGATATAAAACTAGATTTCTTCTTCCTCCCCTTGTCTCTACCCAGACCTGAGTCACATTCGGGACAGCATAGTTTTGAGTTTGATTGAATGCTTTTTTGGGGGGACAGAGGGGGAAAAACAATGAGAAGAATCGTACAGGGCCCTAGCAGAAACCCGAACAGGGTGTTTCTCTCCTATCCACCATGTCTCAGAGACACACAAAAACAGACACCGACCCCTCCTTGTCTCTTCCCTGAGTTTTTTTAATTTGGAATCAAAATATATAGAGCTTGAGATTATCTTCCAACTCTACTTTTCTGGGAGTACTGACAGTCTCTACTTATAGGGTAAGGGGTTCCCCTCCCACACACATTAATTAGCCTCCCTTCAAAGTTTCCACCCCCCCCAAATGCTGAGTCCCACACTCACCGCGACCCCCCCGGGGGAAACAGCAGCCGCATTTTGCCAGCACTTTGCGGATCACGTGGGGACAGGCACAACGACCCCCCCGGTGATCCTCCCGCATGGCTTCGGGGCCCCCCCAGACCCCCCACCCGGGCCGGCCATGCAGAGGGAATCACGGGGGGCGGGGCGGGAACGGCTCCGGGCGCACACCCCCCTCCCTCCCACCCAGAGCTGGGCTGGGAGAGGGGGGAGGGAAAGGAATACTGCGGGGATGTCTAAGGGTGGCTAGAAGTCTTATCTGAAGGAGGGACAAGGGGTCTGGGGAAGGGACAGCATAGGTCTGGAATGCGGGGTCGGGTGAAGAGGAGCTCCGGAGCCCTATCAGTCCCGGGGATCGTGCATCCAAATGTCCAGTCCGGGTGGGGCCTGTGCCGGGATGCGGCTGCAGCTCCAGTTCTGTCTCTGGGGTCGCTTGGGGTTGGGAGGTGGGCTGAGAGAGTAGGATGGGTGCGTGGAAGATGGGGTGGGGGGAAAAGTCTCTGGATTGGGGTCGGGGGGAGGCTATGCGGGGGTGGCAGCGTTGGGAAGATACTGGCGCTGAGCCGGGTCTGGGCCGAGCTGCGAGCTGAATTGCAGGCCGAGCCTCTTTGCAGCCGAGAGGAGGAGTCTGTCCGGTCCTAGCTCCGCCCTTTTCCACTCCATTCCCACCTCCAGTTAATCCCCAATTCCCGCCCCAATCCCCCTCTTCCCCCCTCCCCACTGCTTCCCCCAAGTTGGAACTCTATGTCCCCATCTTCTCCATCCCTCCCTCCACTGCCTCGCCTCCTGATCTCCCTCGTTCTCCCCCCTCCTTCCTTCTCTATCTTTAGAGGGCCGACGTTGGGGGATTTTTCGTGACTGGGTCGGTGCCCGCTACTCTCCTCCCCCTCCCTCCCAGAACTCCGGGGCGAAGAGCGGGAGTCCGGCGGATAGATAAAGCTTCCGAAGATGTGTGGGTGTGAAGTGAAGGGAGGGAAGGAGGGGTGGGGTCAGTAAGTGGGAATAAACGTGGGGATGGAAAGAAGTGTCATCCTCTAGCCAGACTCTTTCTTAATTCTGGGCGCTTCAGACATAGGTTCTCTCGAGTGGGCTGCGTGTGTGTAGACGCCCTATTCAGGTGCCCGCCCCTCTCCCTCCAATTCTCCCCCTCCCTTCCCTCCAGTACCCAGGACTCCAGCAGCGGCTAATCACCAATTAAGGAGAAGTTCTAGAGTCCGGGGCTGGCGGGGGACCAGGGGTGGGGCGTAGAGGCGGCTACTCCGCCTGGCCAGGGGTATTGAGGCTGGATAGGAGAGAGGTCGGACAAGAAGACATGAAAATGTGGGGTAGTCTGTGCAATTAAATGAGTCTCATGCAAATAAGATGCAAAACATTATGTCAATAAGCAAGGAATATTGTTCGAATTCACCACTTAGCGCGGAGTACCTCGCTAAACTGTTTTACCCCCACCTAAATCCAGCTTCTTACCAAGTTCCCGAGTCGGTGCGGAGGCCTCAGCTTCTACCTCCCCTTTTTTACCCCACTTCGTACTTTTGGACTCCGTTTCCCTTTCCCCCAGCCTCAGGAGGCTCCTTTTGGGGAGCTGCAAGGACAGAGGGTCAGTGAGGAACCCCAATTCGTCTACATCTAGCCCTGACGCCCCCTTTCCCTGACTGTGACATAGAACGATCAATATGTGGCTGGGCTAGATTCGGGGCAGATTCCATCCCTTTGGACCTTATTACTTCACCAGTGACTGCGACTATCAGCTGTTTGGGAGGACGAGACGCGGTGTGTGCAGCCTCTGGTCCCGTTACCCTTAACCCAAGCCCCCAAAGTCCCTTTTCCTTACCCCCTCAGGCTCGGGCAAGGCGCATGCGCGCAGCATGCCTCCCATAGCCCCCAGCATCCGGTCAGTACGGCCCGAAATGGGGCGGTCTGGGGGCTTCATGCTGAACTTAGATGGTGTTCGTAGCTCAGGACGGAGGGGACACCGAGCCCAGGGGCCCTGAGGCGCTGTGTCAGTGAAGCGGCCGCTGCTTGAATCCTCCCCCAATCCTCGAGCTCCGCCCCACTCCCACCCCAACTCAAACCCCAGCAGGACTGGTAGGATTTCCTCTTTCCCCAAAATCCCACCCCCACCCAATGCAAAAAAAGTTAAAATACAGACCAAAGTGCTCCAATGTGTTAGGGATCAATCGGTCAACCTTATTCCCTCAATTCTCCAAAAGTCTAGAGGAGTGGGTAAAAGATGCAGGGGTTCTTGATTTCCTTCATCCCCCAGAAAATCCCTATTCAGAAACCCTCCTCTCCATTGCCCATCCAAAGTTGTGTTGCATATTTTATTTTTATTAAATCAAAAGCTAGTCTGGTGGCAGATCCAAACTGGGTAAAGGTAGAGGAATGGGGGAGAAAGACAGACACAAAAAGAGGACAAGATGAGTGTGTAGGGGGGGCTTGATGAATACACAGAGCAGGCTCCATTTGGTGTGAGGGTGTTATATCGGCCCCCAATCCCTCCCTTCGGCGACACACACCCAGAGTTCATTGCCAAGTACAGTTTTGCGTGTGTGTGGTTGGAGTTGGGAGGTAAAGAGACACCCCTCAGTCCTTTTCGGGGGAAGCCTTCTAAGGAGCATATTTCAGAAAAATCCAAAGTGGATGGGATGGGGTATGAGTACACGGGGCAGTGGGTTCAGGATATGTACATGGAAGGGGAGAGGGAAGAGAGGAAAAACATGGATATAAATCTTGTAAGTTAACCCCAAACAAATGGTGAGATCTGAGTAGGGGTAGGAGTGAGGGTCACATCACACTGAAGTACATGGTGGAAATGGGGGACAGAAGAATCAGGAGGCTGTATCCTCCTATCCAAAGCTCCCTCCAAAACATAAAAACCTCCTACGCACTGGAGATAAGATGGAGAGACTAGAGACATCAGTTGACAGGGTGGAGGAGGTAATGAATCCTCCATAGGGGAGGGTGTTTGGAGGAGAAGGAGCAAAGGAAGGTAATATCCTTTAATCATCTGTTATGCCCTTGGCTCTCAGTTCCTCTTGCACCCTGGTCAGGTAGGTGGGATCCGGGTACCCAAACCTAGAAACCAATAGAGATGGAAGAAGAATGTTAAATGTATTATTCCTTTAGTCCCCATGCCCTCCCCTTCCTGTTTACCCTCTAAAAATACCAGACCATGCCTCCTCCTCCCCCTTCCCTCTGTTCAGGTTGTCTCATATCCCAGTGAAGGATAGGTCCAATTCTACTTAGTTTTGTGGACCAAGGTGAGTACCCCAAGGACTAGGCTCTGTGTGTGTGTGTGTATGTGTGTGTGTGCATGCGTGTGGAAGAGGCATGGAGTTTAAAAAAAAGGGAGATTTGTATAATGGGGATAAGGGATGAGAAATCCGGTGGGGAATCTGGGATTAGGGGAGGGAAACATGTTGAGAAGCTAAAGGAGATCTAAGTTAAATATAGCAAGGGAAAGGGCCAAGGGGCAGGTATGGGAAAACTACATATTTGGGCAGGTTCCCAGGACAAGGGCTGAGGGCCACACAGTGGCAAAGGGGATCAGGAGAGAGGGGGGAATTGGAGGGATGTCGCACAGCTGGGGTCCCCCAGTGCAGCTGGTCTTGTGGTGGATGTCGTTCCAAGTGATGACATTTGGTCTCCCCGTGGTCATGGAAGTGCCAATGGTGAAGGTGAGACGCTGGTCAAAAGCCTTTCGGAACAGAGTCAGCACCTTGTTGCCCTCGGGGCAGTCTGGGAGGTAGGCCACCCGTGTGGTGCCAGGATACCGAACGCCAGGGTTTGGGTGCTCGGCCTGGGAGGATGGGGGAGTGGTGGGGCAGTCAGTGGATGGACAGCCTAAAGGCCCTTGCTGATGACTAACAGTCATCCTGGTCATCCCTCTGCTGATGTGCTCCCAGTTCACACATAAGGGAATGTGCTGAAAGATTTCTAGGAAAGGAGATACCCTAGTCATCCATCAGAGGGATGGTCCCATCAACAATTTTTACATTTGAAAAGTTTTTCCTACTATCTTAATAACCACCCATGCTTCAACTGGACATAATTTTCCTTTTGATTGGTTTTTAGTTGGATTAAAGAGGAGTTTGTAATCCAAAAAGGTGAGAACTAGGCATTAAGTCAGTTCCCAGCCTTTTTCTCCTAATGTATTCAACCTCCTACCGAGGACTTTATTTCTTATCTCTTTCAGCATTCCAGACTGTTCACATTCTTATAGAAACCAAAACTGGACTCCACTTTAGGTATTACTCTCTAACAATGAAGTTCTAAGGATGACTTCTTGACCCTCACCCATCATTCCTGTTCCTACTGAGTAATTACAACAAATTAATTATTCCATTTTATTTGTAGCCCTCTAACATTTGGGGATTCCTTTCTGAGGAGTCTTCACCTGACCAAACGTCCCCCATCCCTTACCAACAATTCACCTCTGTAGCAATTTCTGCACTAGTGAACACTTCCAGATTCATCATCGGTATTATCTAGTTCCTTTCCTTATTCTTAAGACTTTTATGTGGGCTGGGAGTAGGGGAGAAAAGAGGGGAGCTGGTTTTGTAAGACATCCCCCCACCCCTAGACAACAATGAAAAGGTCATAACTTATGAAAACACTAAAGCCAAATATATTCAATATCTTAAATCATTGGCTATTTCTTTTCCCTATTGTTATAAAGGAAGGGTAAGTCAAATCAGTGAAGTGGTGGCTTGGGAGAGGTCAAAAGGGGAAAAAAGAGAGTGATCTTCTTACCCCTTGGACACCAGGTGGGAAGACATACTGGATGACAATGGTTCCGTATTTCTCATAGCTAGGCAGCAGGAGGCTGGCATCCTTGGAGACCAGCATTCGCCCATTCTGGGGCTGGTTGCCCACCAGCTGCCCATAGAAACGACCACACATGGGACAGGCTTTCTTCACCTGAAGTGCCCGGGTAATGCAGCCTTCACAGAATGAGTGTCGGCACTTTTCCAGTGTCTTGGCATTCTGGATCTCCCCCAAGCAAATGGGACAAGTGCTCTCCTGCTCTTCCACCTCCTCTCGTAGGCGGGGTGGAGGAGGTGGGGGCAAAGGGGGTGGAGGAGGTAGGGGGGCTCTGGCCCCTGGGGGCAATAATGGAGCAGCTCGGAGAGGAGGGGGCCCTGGGCGGTGCAGCTCTGGCTGCTCACCCCCACCCCCCAATGACAGGCAGCCCATCAACTCCCCCTGCCTCTGTGCCTTCTTCAGCTCCTTCTCTGCCTCCTTCAGCAGCCCTTTGAGAGCCTTTCTGGCCAAGTAGAGGCTATTGGGAGGAGCTGGGTGAGGGCCCTGGGGAGCAAGCTGGAGAACATAGATGTCCGATGTCTCTCCATCGATGAGGATGGATATTCGATGTTCATCCCGAAGCCGGGCCAGTCTCCCTGGTGTTTCCTTGCTCAGGAAGTCCCACACTGGCTTTGAGACTGTCACTTTGTTCTTGCAGCTGCCCCCACAAGCCGCCATCCTGGACAGGACGAACGACACTGCCCCAGGATGAAGGGGCTTCAGGATAGGGTCTATTTGCCAAACACCAGTGCCTCCACTCTCAATCCCCACTACCCACCTGAGGTCAGCATCAGTCCCATTTCAAAACCCACCTACTATCACCCCTCACCAAAGAATTCCATATCTTATTTTACTTTTCAAAGTCCAGCATCCCTTTCACTTTATGGTACTCCATTCAAAGTTCTCCCAATAAAGACTAAGATGAAAGATTATATTGCAAGGTAGGGCAAATTGTTTCAAGGTACAATTGCTGCCTCATTTTTATTCAATATCACCCCCACAGCATAGTATCTCTTCCTGGTTTTCCCTCCCATAAGGGTTACAGGGCAGTCTTTGAGGGTAGGAAGTCCAATTGATTTATTACCATTTAAACCAAACATCTGAATCTGGAACTCAGTGAACTTTCCCCATAGTTACACTGATTACCTCCTTCCCTGTCCAGAGGGAAGTCATGTGCCTTGGCAGGGAGGCTTCCGGACTGGCACATCCAGAATTGGCTTTCCATCTCTCTTTCTGTGTCCCTACTTAAGGGCTAGAAATATCTGACCTAGTGGTGATGGTGATGAACCTCTCTGTGCATTGCTGGGGAGGAAATGAGGGAATTTTCTTGGATACATCCTAATTCAGAGGCCCTATTCATCTGGGAGTGGAAGAATGGGGATTTCTAGAGTCAAGGTTACTAAAAGCACTTAAAAACAAGATCCCTGGAGATGGGAACAATGAGGGATGGGTAGGCAGCAGGTTACTTGGAGGACTGGTACCTGGAGAGCCCATGGATGGTGGCAGGAGGAATCCCAGAAGTTCCACACTCAGCTGGATTTTGGCCTCAACTCTGAGAACAATAAAGTTATAAGGCAAATTGTGGCCTTCTCTGTCCCTCCCTTTCTCTCCCCTCCCTTCCACAAACCAATAGCACAAGACTTCTCCCTTCCTCTTCCTGGACCCTTGGTATTCAACCCTGTCCAAAAGTTTCGTGAAGACTGAAAGTTCAATATTCAAACTTCAAACCTCTTTTCATCCCTAAAACTAAGCCCTGAAGTCTACAGTGAAAAGGTAAGAAGAGAGAAAAGGAAGGAATAATTGATTAGAACTGGAAAACCCTCAAAAGTTTGATCTAAGCCAGTTGTCTTAGTTATAGTCCGGCCCCCTGACTCTCAGTTCATAAAGGCAAGAATTTCCTCTATTTTTCCTCTCTCCACTAATCCCCATGATTCCCAAATTGTTACCCTCATGGCCTGCAAATCCTCCCTAAGGTCTAACCTTAATCACTCCTGCTTGCTGGCTGTAGATTTGGACAAAGTGGCAGCAGACTCTACAACCAAAAAATAAAAAGTTAAAAAAGCCATAGTTCACTCATACTAGTTTAAGACCAGATTGTCACTTCTCCATCTATATACACTATCATGCATGGGGAATATTCATACATGGGTCTAGTTCCTAGAAACTGGGGCATCCCCTTAGTCCTCACATGTTTTATTTACTTCCTCTGGTCTCCATCACTCATCCATCTAGGAAGAGAACAGGTCGAAGCTCAGGGTTAAGTTTAAATGGGGGTAGGTCATTGACCCTCTTAGTTGGGAGGGAAGGATGCCCTGGCTCGGGTCTCCAGCCACCCCACCCCCCTTCGGATCCTCCCTCCTGGTTAGAAGGCTGTCTACCCCTAGGGGCTCTTAGCCCAAAATCTGGCAAGGGCTTAGCCTTGGATCCCTTTTCAGTGGAGGGCAACAGAGTACTAAGGCCTGGAAGTTGGGTGAGGGGATGGGCAGGATCCGCGGGTCCATGACCTACACCAGGCCAGTCCCACCTCCAGACTGGGGCGGGGTCAATGAAGGTGTCTGGAGTGGGCCCACATCCCTGAGTCTCCACAGACCATTTCCCGTACCCTTCACCCCCAGCTAGGCCGGGCCCCGATTCCTACGGTGCACACACAGATAGATACACACAGGCACTCACGCGCGCGCACACACGACCGGGGGCTCCCCTCCCCGACCCCGCAGCTGGCAGCTGGCAGGCCCCGTGGAGGCCCCGCAGCACCCTCCCCAACATCCTTCCTCCCTATTCTTCCCGCAACAGAAAGGAAGACGCCCGGCTGTGGAGCGGGCGCAGAGGGTGGGCAAGGGTGAGGGTCCCCGGGCTCGAGGGAGTTGGGTCCGAGGGGCGCGAGCTTGCGCCCAGGGGGCGCTGGGGGGAGGGGGGCGCCGGGCTCACCTACCTCCCGTCAGCGCCGCCATCGCCGGTCACATGACTGAGGCTGTTGCTGGGATGACGGTCCGGACCTTAGCAACGGGGTGGGGGGGGGGGAGAGGAGGGAGAGGGATCAAGAAGAGGGAAGGGAGATTAGGGAGGGGGGTCCAGGAGGAGGGGAGGCGGGGCCGGGAACAGCGGCCCCCTCCCCCAAATCAAAGGCGGCAGTCACCGCCTCTCGGGTCCCACCTCCAATCCCAAAGCGTCCTTCCTGCACCTTCCCAACCCTCTTCCCGTGGGGATGCTCCTGCTGGCGGGGGAATGAGGAAGTGGGGGAGAGCTACGGGGGAGGGAACGAGGGCAGGGCTGGGAGGTGGGGTAAATAAAGGAAGGAGCCACAACCTAGCTGAGAGATATGAATTTCCCCTCCTCTTCCCCCCCCCCCCCCCGTTCACCTGTCCCTCTCCCCATCACCTTCGTCACCTTACCCCGCCCTCTACGATCCTCATCTTTTTCTTTCCCAATAAACTGCTCAGCTGCCGGTGGGGGTGGGAGGAGACCGGGCAACCTCAGCTTTCTTGGCCGAAGGGATGGCCTTGGAAACGGCATGACCTGGATTCAAATGCCACCTAAAACACTTCCTAGTTGACCCAGAGTAAATGCCTTGGATTTCATTGGTAAAATGAAGAATTTGGGTTGGACGGTCTCATAGATGCCTGCCAGCTTTCTAGCCTAGATTTCAGATCGGGTGGAGGGAGCAAGCAACCTTTTTTTTTTTTTTTTTTTTTTTTTTTAAACCATTTGCCGCTTTCAGTGTTAATTGCAGATGGAGCCATAGGCAAAAAAAAAAGGGAGATAAAGGAACATTAACTGAATATTAACAATATGCCACGACGTAAGGGCCTAAGAAAAGTTATTTGACTTCTCTGCGGCTCAGTTTTTTATGAGCAAAACGAATGGTTTGGATTGGGGCCGATGCCTTTCAACTTTAAATCTATGATCCTATGAGGTTGGGTGAGGAGGAAACACCCCTTATTCACCCATTTTTAGTGTTCCTGCCAGAAGGGAACCAAGACAGTAATGTGGAATGGATAAAGAAGATAATACACGCCTCAGCCCCATTTCTATAGCGCTTGAAAAAGGTTTTGGTCATATCCATTATTCGAGGTAGATGGTAATTATTCCTATTGTACTTTTGAAAAAAGCCTAAGGCTCAGAACTTCTCAATTTCAGTAACTTTTCTATTTTAAAAATTAAATTTTATTTTTATCAAGAGGTCTGAGCTCTCCTACTTCTTTCCTTCTCCCCCCCCCCAACCACTAAGCAAAAAAAAAAAAAAAAAACAAAAACAAAAAAAAACCCTCATTTCATCATGATTCCTCGGGTAATCGTGGTGGGTCATTGTTTTGAACAGAATGCTAAAATCTTTCAGTTGATTTTCTTTATATTAAATTGTTCTCTGCTCAGGGAACAGACTTCCATAGCCATTCAGCTACTAGGCATTTACTTGAGAATTGAAGTTCAGGTCTCCAGATGCTGAGTTCAGCACTTTCCCCATTATACCTGACTCTTAAAATAACCTTGTATTGTTCTCAAACTTAAATTCTTTCCAATAACTCTAATCCCAATCCATCTCCGGAAGCCAAAGTCATGAGTCTTTTTTTCAAATTTTTTGCTCAATTTAACAGAGTTTGGAAAAATGAAGAAATAAAATGGATCAAAGTACCTTAAAAAATGATTCAAGTACCACTTGAATTTACTCCTCAGCCTTTCTGATACCTCCAAATACCCAGAATAACCCAAAACTGCTGCTTTCCAGATTAAAACCTTGTACTCCTTTTCCACCCTAGGACCTCATCTACAAGATATTTCCTTTCTTTTCTTTTTTTTTTTTTTTTTTTTTAAACTTTCTTCCCCCAGTGGCCAACAAGGAATTTAATAAAGAGGCTTTTGAAAATCCCAAGGGACTGTTGGTGGAGCACTGTCAATCCACTCTTCCCACCCTAGGAACTGGATGCCTGATCTTTCTCCAGCATGCTTTCCCAGGACCTAGCTGTATCCCTTCCCCTCACCCACTCTCTCCTGCAGCCAGCAGATTTCTTCCCAAGAAGTTTGGGGAAAAAAATATTGACATTTGTTTCTTACTCAGCTTCTCTACTGAAAGGACACATGCATTTTATTGAAGGTCTGTGTTCCAAGAAATCCAGATCCCAGAGGAGGTTAACCTCTAAATTCTGTATCTGGCACCTCAAAGTTCTCATAATCAAGAAATACTTCCAAAATTTCCTCCATCCAGTTATAATCTAAAACTATTATATTCCCAAGGCAAAACAAAACAAAAAACCCCACCAACTCTTACTCTTTTCTTTCCCTCCCTCCCCCCATCCCGCTTCTACCACAAGAAGTGTCTATTTTCTTTCATGGATCATTAGAGCCCACTTTCAAGAGATATTCATATTTGGGACACCAGTTTTGCTTCCAAACCTTTTAGCTTCCTGCTCTTCCTTATACTGAATCCTAACACTCAGTAACAATATGTAACTTTCCACAGCACTTTAAAATTTCTAAAGCATTTTAATCTCATTTGATACCTTTAACAACCTTGTGAACAATTTTTGCCTTTTTTTTGCTGATCATTGAACATTGTTTTTATTGTGCACAATGTATTCCTGGTTCTTTTTGTTTTGCTCAGCATCGGTTCATGTAAATCTTTCCAGGCCTTCCTAAAATCATCTTGTTCATCACTTTTTATAGAATAACATTCCCCTTACCTTCATATAAATCATGTGAACTATTAAAAACATTTATAATAATTTCACAGATGAGGAAGTTAAATTGTCTTTGACTAAAAATTTACGCTAATTTAATATGGGATTCTACTCATTAATATGGAAGTGTCTGTTCCTTTCAAGCCGAGTAACTCCTATGCCACATTGGATCTCAAAAATACACAAGAGCAGTAAGAGGGAGCAGTTCAGGTTTAATAATTTATTTCTATATTGAGACAGCAAGAATAGGAATATGCAAGATTTTAGATTTTTTTTTTTTTACCAAAAAAAAAAAAAAAGAAAAGAAAAGATTGCAACAAATGAAGACACCCACACTGCCCCGATGTATCAGTTACATGGTCAGAAAACCAATTTCTAGAGAAAGGCAGTTGCTGGTGTCCTAAGTTTTATTGCATTTAAATGGGGGAAAGAAAAGGGGAAAGGATTAAGTTCAACCAGTCACCCAGAGAGAGAATAAGAGGGAGTCAGATGTCATGGGTTACACATCACACACAAATCAGGCAGCCATTTCACACACACTTTCTCTCTCTCTCTCTCTCACACACACACACACACACACACACACACACACACACACACACACACACACTTCCTTTCCTGAACAACAAAAGTGGGAGCAAGAAAGAGGGGAAAATATTCACAGAGCTACCTCTTATTGACGGAACAGTCTAGCCACACAGGGAGCACAATCATAACCTTGAACAATACTGGAAAAACCTAGGTAGGAGTGATTGTCTCAACCTCAAAGTCTAAACTCCCTTTCCTTTCGGTTCATATTCCTCTGATGTCCCTCAAAGCCCAACTAGGTATACTACTCCTATGATTTAGGGAGGCAGTTATGGCTGATTCCTCTCGGGAGATAGGGAATAAGGATGCCACCTATTTCTGGGAGATCTAACAGTACAAGACTGGTTGAATGGGAGTACACTGATGACAAAGCTGAAGGGAGAGAGAAGGAATGGTGCTGAGTTCAATTCACCCCAAAGATAACCAAGTTTGGTCCAGGTTGAAGAATTCCTCTTCCCCTGAAACAATACCCAGAAATAACTAAACAAAGTAATATTAAATATAGTGAGATTTAGCTACAGAATCTTTCTTTACTCCAGTCTCTCAGATCAGCCATCTAAATACCTGATGAAATGGTCCCAGTCCCAGGTAGGGACAGAGGCTCTGATATACAGCCACAGCAACCAAACATGGACCCCAAGTCAGGCCTAGACAGTGAGGCTACTGCAAGACTTTGGTGTCTAGAACAATGAGGAAGGGGCTAGGGAATAATTGAAAGTCCCTGACAAAGCATGTAATCCCTCAAGACCCCAACCCAGTGAGAAGCCAGCCTGCTGACTGCATCTTCCACCCTCCACCCCCCCTTCAACAAGTGGTTCTGGCTACACCACCTTCTGCACATTGCTGTATTCACATCTGCCCCAAGTACATGGGGCATGTTGGAAGAGTGAAGAGCAAGTCCCTTTGCCCCCAAGAAAGTTAAACAGCAAAGTTCAAGCTATGCCTGGCTCAAGCTTTCCAGGTCAGAGTAACTTCTAGGGCCAGAGTCACTGGGCCTGCCAGAGTCAGAAGATGTCTGCCATTCCCTCCCCCTCCCCAAACAAACCAGGTCATCCTAATTTACAAAAATAACATGACATTTCACAAAGATCAAGGCACTTGGGAGAGAGAGAGAGGAAAAAAAAGTCCTCAGTAAAACCCTAATGAAGCTGACTTTGGGGGTGGTGTGATTAAGACAAGAAGCAGGGAAGACATCACTCTGAGAGTGGGGAGAGGCAACTTGGACTTAGTGAAGGAAGAGGACACCCCTAACTCCTTTAGTCTTCCCCCTACAGCCCTGTCACTCCTTCCTCTGCCACCCAAGTCTATGGGAGACGGTATAGATGGCCAGGCAGTTTCCTAAGCAAAGATGTTGGTGATGAAATCTAGGAACCGCTTAGCATATTGATCAGGATGGACAGTAGAGATCTCTGCACCAGCCTGTGGAAAGAGAGAATTGAGAAGAAAGGGTTGAGAGTGGATTAGAGGATGGACTGCTCATTCATCCCAAACCCCAAACCCTTTCTGATTTCCAAATTCATTTCTTTAATTCCTCTCTCCCACCCATGGTCATTACAAAAGGTTACCCCAAAAAACTGAAACTCTACCCCTAACAACTGTTTCTGAGCCCTAGAGTAAGAATGAGAGGCAGAAGAATATATAAATCTTCTCTCTCTCTCTCTCTCTATATATATATATATACATATATATATAGAGAGAGAGACATATATAGATATATAGATATATAAATTACAATATAAAAATACTCACCCCATGCTTGACAGTCTTTGCTGCATGAGCTGCCTTCTTCTTGGCATCATACTGGGTCAGGATGTCAATGAGACCCATGAAATATACCTCCTTCTGGGGAGCCCCTGAGAGATGAGGAAATGTAGTAAGAAGCAAAGTATAATCCTGAAATCCATTCCCCACTCCATGCCCTCTCCAAAACTTTCATTCAATCATTATTTTATTCAGTTTTTAGCTTCATCTCCACACACTTCATAGATAGGGTGATGAGACTTTCTATTAGACTGGTTGACCTCTGAGATCTCTTCCAATCAGCATACAGACCAATTCAAGGGTACCACTCTCTAGTAGAACCATTCTCCCCTGATTTTGCTTCCCCTTGAGAGGGTCTCCTTTAAATTTTTTTTTTTTTTCTGACCACTAGGAATAACTCCAAAGCCCTTATTCTCAACATCCTACTTACCTTCAGCACTTCGGATGGCATAGACATCAATGAAGGACTCAAATTCCCCCGGACCTAAGGGTCGGTGAGCATGGATATAGCCTCCTATTCCCTCGGGGGAGGTACCACAGGAGCCAACCAGACCAGGAGGCCCTGCCATACCACAGTCCCCCTCCCCTTCCTGTTCCTCCTCTTTTCCAGGTCCTTCTTCCTCTGATTCGGTCCCCCGAACGATGTCATGGATACCCAGTAGGAGGCTGTAGTCCATAATCTTCAGCTGTACCAGAAACTGAAGGCCCACCAATGTATCAGAGATATCAGACCACTCCTTCTCTTCCAGGATTCAACACCCTCCACCCCACTCTGAATCTGGCTATCTCCAGGGAAAAGAGACAGAGGCTAAGAGAATGAATGGCAGAGGCAACCTTACATCTAATCAAATCCTTAAGAGTTTAAATACCTGTCCTGTTTTCACAACTCATACCTATTATCTCATTCCCCCTTCAATCAGAGCTGTGAGGGATCTCCCGTTAAGAAGCTGGAAGTCCTTGACTCTCTAAAGTCAACCTAAGCCTAATGGACAGGGACAAAGAAGAGAGGCTCCTTTATATTAGGACTAGAAGAAACAGATGCCCTATAGAAGAATGGTTCAGAGGATATCATTTTAGAATTAATCCCACCAAACCTCACCTCTACATCTCTCTTTAACTTTTCCAAAAATACTCTCTTCTCCTCCTCACCAATATAAACTTTCTGGTTCTTGTTTAGAAAGTCCATGTCTTTCAGTGTGGGTAATTCTTTAACCTGAGAGGAATGGAAAGAACAATGTATTATGATAAATCTTTTCCAATGCAACCTCAGAAAATGTCTCTCCCTATTCCACCCTCTACTCCTAGTCTTGGGCTCAATCTTTTCACTCTTCTGGAAAGTTCTTCTAGGTCCTTACCCCTCCCTCCTGGTTCTTTTCCCCACAGATACCATAAAGCATAAAACACAAAACTTACCAAAACCTAAGAGTAACTCCATAGCTAATCAAATACAAGAGGCATTCATTAGCTATGAAAAGGAATCTTAACTTTCTAGGACTTTATAGCCTAAACTTTCTGCTTTATCAATACACAACATGAAATGTCCCTAAGATTTTGTATTTGACTCTGATTGCTCCCAACTCACTTCTGGAGCTTCTGCTAGCCCCAAAATTACATCTAATTTATTATAGAATCTATGGCTTCCAAGCCAGTCTCTATCCACATCCTTTCTCTACCATCTCCCTTCTCTTAACAAAAGCCTCTCTCTTAAACTGAGGAAAGTCATGCAACAAGGAAAGGAGAATCAACACATTTATTCCTCAGACTGATATTTTTGCTCTCGTACCAACCCCAATATTTCCCATGTAGAGTAGTTCTATCTAGCTGAGTTCTGATGAAAAAATAGCCACTTTTTAATTGGACATAAGCCTTTCCAGAGAATTTTCTTTCTTTCCAATTTATAATCAGTGTAGTTTATGAGGATCCTTTAACAAAAGACATTTTCCTTTCCTCATTAGCAGAAATGGATATCCTTTTCATGCCCAGACATTACCCCAAAAAACAATATTACCTTTTCCTTGTCACTGGCTTCCCGCGATACCAAGGAGCCCTGCAAAAACAAAACAAAACAAAACAAAACAAACAAACAAAAATCCAGAAAGAAACAGTCAAGGAGTAACTAAAGTAATGGTGAGGACATTGCCTGTTGTGAACCTCACCACTTCACTGACACTGCCTTTCCTACAGGATGGATCTTCTAGCTCTTCTTCCAGTCCCCTTCCTGATTCTCTTTATCCTCCTCACCCCCTTACCTTGAGGTCATACTTCCTATGCACAGGGAGCCGATGGCTGAACATGTTGCGCATTACGAGCATGTAGCTGTCTTCGTTGTCAACGCTCACCCGGTACATTCCCAAGAACTGAGGGAGAAGCGTGTTGCCATGGCATTTGACTATATACTAGGATCGAAGCCCACAGATCATTGAGATGAAGATATGGGGGAAAAAAACAGAGAAGAACAACAGTCAGATGTATCCTGGGAAACACACAGTAAAAGGAATCCAGACATTATGGTTCTAGGTTTAGGAGAGAAAAAAATCTAACCTGAAAGTTGGCTGTGGCCAGAGGAGAGGGAATCATAGAGATCAAGCCTTCTAGAAATGCCCCTAATCATTCCTACTGCTCTTGAAATTCAATTTTTCCATTTGTTTAATACCTTTTATTTTTTAAATGTTAATATTTATCTTGTCAAACAATTCTGTAATAGAAGCCAATCAGATATATTATTCATATATTACAATTGAATAAACTGGATAAGGAATTTGCTAGATTTTCCCAGTTGATGGCAGTGAGACCTATAACTCAGATCTCTCAAACCAGCCTAAACACTTTAATTTAGAACGATGAAACTCCTCAACAAATTGATTTAGGATTCACAAAGGACAGAATTAAGATATTTATGCTTCCTTAGAAGTAGCACTTTTTGGATTCTTTTTTTTTTCAGGTTTTTCATTGGTGGCAAACAGAACCAAGACGAGTGGATAAAGTATTTTTGGCACCTGCAGAATATGCTCCATGAGTCAAAAAAAGAAAAAAAAAAGTTAATCACTTCCTGATTCCTAACTGATCTTTGGAAGGTAGATTGCCTCCCTGTACTAATTCTGTACCATAAATAACCATAGCAGTATCCTCCATACCCCCTTACCCCTGACAGATATTGGGTGTTAATATTTTATTGATTGATCCTAAATTAATCTACAGCCTATACTATGCTATATTTTATGTTTAATGCCATGTATCTTAAGCTATAAGCACCCAGAGGAAAGGAAACATAGCTAGAATTCTTGTTTTATATTACCACACGCTTATATATATTTTGTGATGATAACACATGTTGTTGAGTAATTTTTCAGTCATATCTGACTGTTCATAGGCCACTTGGGATTTCCTTAGCAAAGACACTGGAGTGGTTTACCATTTCCTGCTCCAGCTGATTTTACAGATAAGAAAACCACTGCTCAGGATCACACAGCTAATAAGTTTTTGAGACCAGATCTGAACTCAGAAAAATTAGTCTTCCCAACTCCAAATCTGGCACCTGATCCACAGTGCCACCTATCTACAGTCCACAGCTGTCTTTTTTTTTTTTTTTTTTTTTTTTAATTGGTCTATTTAGAGGAGGAAAGGATAGGATAGTCTTTTGGGGCCACAGTAAGACAGATATTTGTGGAGAGGAATGTTGAAATGAAATTTTAAGGCCTAACCTGATGGTAGTTAGAAAGATTGCTATGCATGTCAGCAATGTCCTCACTGGAAACCTCTTTGATGACCAGAGTCCGATCATAGGAAACAAGGAATCGACCATCACTGCCTTCACTCTCACTTGGAGGACTTCGGGTAAGAGAGACCTGAGAAATATAACAGGGGTCAGAGATGGAGATTACTCTTTCACTATAAAAAGAGAGAAAAATAATCAACTGAAAACATGTAGCAGTAGAAGAAACACCCAGCCCAAGGGAGAGAATAGAAGATAACATATCAAATTCAGAACCAAATTTGTTTTCTTTTCTTTTCTTTTTTATTTATTTATTTATTTTTGCTGAGGCAGTTGGGGTTAAGTGACTTGCCCAGGGTCACACAGCTAGGAAGTCTTAAGTGTCTGAGGCCAGATTTGAACTCAGGTCCTCCTGACTTTAAGGCTGGTGCTCTATCCACTGCACCACCTAGCCGCCCCCAAATTTGTTTTCAAAGGCCCATGCTCCCCTCCTTTCATTTGCTGGGTAAGAAAAATCAACTTCACCCCACTAGGGATACCTTACCTGGTAGTCTTGGTCATCAATACCGAATCGATCTCGAAGGTTCCTGAAGACCTGGGGACAATACTCCTTGAACTTGAAGTGACTAGGCAGGTTCTCCCTGGAGTGTGGGTTGAGGGGTGAACACTCATCTTAACAGTAGCATATGCCACAGACCAGGTAAGTTAGTCAACCTGAGATCAGCAGTGAGCCCACTGTTAACTGAGTTAACATAAGAAGGACTCTAAGTACCAGACTGATGATTTGTCATTTGCAAATGGTGGTCTTGCACAAATCAAAAAAGAATATCACAATGTTTCTTCCAGGTAAATCCTTATGAGTAGACTTCTTCCAAAGCTAAGATTCCATTAGTCTAAGATTTTAACTCTTAGGACTCTCTTTTGAAGTTTTAAATATTTCTGACTTATGAGAGAAGTAATAACTCACCCTCCTCTCAACATACATAAGAGGAAAGAAGGAAGAGGTCTCACTTACCGGTGGAAGAGGTGATTGTTGACCTTGATCTTGGAGCTCGCCTTAAAGTCATCTGGAAGCAGCATTACAGGAGGTGGGACCTGGCTAAGCTCATTGATCTAAAGAAAAATCAAACATGGAGGCAATAAGTGGCCAAAAAATTGGTTTGGGATAGAGGAAAGCCAGCAGTTTAAACCTCATTCTTTAAAAAAAAAATCTAAGTGTCTTAATAGAGGGAGAAAAAAAATCTCTGTTCCCTCATACTGCTTAAATTTTACTTAAACCCCTCAATAAACCCATTCCATGTGACATCATGCCCACAACACATAATCATTTTATCAGGCAAACTCTCTAAGTTTCTCATGTTTATTTTTAAAGCTGTGAGGAATTCTAAAGAAAAAATATTCCGCAGTCTCAGACACTGAAGGCAAATAGCTATGTTCTAAATTTTAAATCAGTCATTTTAGTTTGAGAGCTAAGGAGGCCCTTAAGGAAAAAGCAGAAGGAAGGGTGAAAGAGCTAGTAACTATAAACAATTCCTAATGATGGTGACCACTCTACCCAACAAACCTAGTGTCCAGAACATAGAGACAGTAAATAAAAATTCAGAGCAGGATGGTTTAGGGGAGGGCTATAAATAATGAAAATATATATTTACACATTTTTTCCCTTAGTCCTACCAGCTCTGACCTAATTCTGTATAGAAGGGGCCCCACCCCCCATTCCCTAATCTTGGAAGGTGTAAGCAAAAAAAAAAAAAAAAAGAGCAAGTGATTTGCAACCAGGATGATTAGGAGCACATTCACTAAGGACAAAGTGTTTTTCCTTCCACCCTATTATTCTTCCTTCAGCTCCAAAAAATATGTTAAAAATCTATGAGTGAGCACCAGATAGAGGGGATTGTGAGGGCCAACATCCTATGCTAAGGCTCTCTAAGAGCTCAATGCCTCTGACTTGACTTTTCTGTTTTCCCTACTCTCTCCCAAGGCTAACATCTCCCCTCCAAAACATCCCCCAAGAGAACAAAGTCTAAGAGTCTAATCTGCATCGTGCAGTGGCAACTCATTTAGATGGAAAAGGCCCACACTCCTCCAGAAAAATAACTTGCCAATCCCTGAGATTAAGCTGTCCCTTCCACCTGCTGTGCTAGAAGCTGAATCATCATTAAGACATATGTCCAATAAACAATTCATCTGAGCCTTCAAAGGAAAGCTGAGCTGGATCTGCACCCAGGAGGCAGCCATGGGCACCATTAATTGAAACTCTGCTAACGCTTATCTTTGAATAGGCTCAGGGTAAGAGGGTAGAGTAGAAGGGCCAAAGATAGCACTCTAAGGAACATCTTTCCTCTTAAGTCTGACGATCAATTACAGCCACTGACTTAAGGACACTGAAATAGACCAGAGCTGTCTCAGTGGCCCAAAGTACTTTTCCAAATTATGAACCCACCCACTCTGTGGGGGAGAGGTTAGTTTTAACACTCAGGATAAAGTGTCGAGAGCTGAAGTTCCCTCTCTTCCTAAGGCCGCACAGTTCATCCAAGATGCCCAGACACATGGATTTCCTTCTGCAATCTGGACCTCGCATAGAGGGGGGGTCTATAAGACGAAGGACTAGAGCTCGAAGAAAATTTCATTTTCTTCTTTGTTTCTTACAGAAATCTTAATCCCTTTCCTCTCTGCTTTACGCTAGAGTAAGGAATGGGATTCCTCTCCTCTCCGGATCCTTTCAAAATCCACCCACATTTAATACGATCCTATTAGAAGCCATGCACCGAGCCGACCACCCCGCCCCCCAAAGTTCCGTCCCTGCAGCCATGGAAGCTGTTAAGAGAGTTAGGGCTAAGCAGGAAACCAGGCTGGACAGGGAGGGGGGATTGCATCTCGGACATGCTGTACCTCCGGACACACTCATGAAGCCTGGAGCTCCCCCAGGCTAAGCCACAGGCTTCGGGATCAAGATCAGGGGCTAGAAGGCAGGAGGGAGAGGAGCTTGAATGCCCCAAGCCCCCGGCCCGGCCCCTCCCCAGCCAGTCCCCGTCGCCCTCAGCCCGGGGTCCCTCCACACAGAAACCCGGGGGATCGAGACGGGGAGAAAGGGAGTGGGGGAAGGGACGCGAGGCCCCGGAGATCCCGGACACCGACGGCAGCAGCGCCCTCGGGAGGGGGACTCCAGGGTAAGCCCGGAAGGGGGAGGGGAAGGACGAAGGGGGCAGAGTCTCACCGAGTGGGCGACGCCCCACAGGAACACGCCCACAAGCGGGTCGGCGGCCCGGAATACCTTCACCTTCTGCTGCACGAAATGCTTCTTCTTGGTCTTGGAGGCAAAGCCGAAACCTGGTCCCGGGCCCCCAGCCGCCGGCGGTACGGTGGCCGACGAGGCGGAGGAGGACGCCATGGCCTGACCCCTGCGAACCTGTCGGAGCCAGAGCCTAAGCTAGGAGCCGCGATGCTAGCGCCCGCCTCCGGAAGTGCTGCTCACCTGCAGCGCCGTCACGTGACGGGGGGACCGGCGGGAGGTGGCGCGGTCTCGGGACAGCAAAGTTGGGAATGCGCCGGCGCGGAGCCGGGGTACAGCACACCCTCCAGTGACGCGGCTGTGTCATCCTCTCACCTGGAGCGTGCGCGAGCGAGCGAGCCTGCGCACTGGCTGGGGAGGGGGCAGCCCAAGGCCTGGTTTTTGGGGCGCTTACTTCTCCCAGCTCGTTCCGGTCTTCGCGGCCCTACTGCGGGGCGCGGAGCCCCCCAGTCTGAGCCCGAGGGAGGAGAACCTGCTCCCGTCCCTCCATGGTTCACATCCCGCCCCTTCCCCATTACTTTTCCCCCCCCACCCCCCCGAAAACACGTAGGCAGGCTGGAGAAAGGTTATCTTTTTCTTTATTTTTAAAGATATCCGCTCGTACTTTAATAGACACTGGGGTTTGTGTAGTGTTTTCTTCCACTCCGACATGCAACGTTTGGCAGATGTGGGTGGGCCAGCCAGATGCCGCGACCCAGGCTCTAGGGGGGGGGACGGGTGACTCGAGGAGGAGGAGGAGGAGGATGCAGGAGGAGGCCTTCATGGAAGGATTTTTTTCCCTGTGGCGTGCGTGTGTACAGCGTGTGAGTGATACATTCCCGGCCCTTCTCCCGCTAACCCTATTTGCCCCCATGCCTCCCCCCACGCCATGCCTTCACAGCCCATCTGCTCCTTAAAGGAATGGTTAAATGGCACTATTACATAAGACATACTGGAGTCGGGTCCCTGGTAGTGAACATTGGCATGAAATCCCTTTACTAACGTCGTTTCTCATTGGTCCAAGACTTGACCCTCATTCTTTATCAGTGTGATTTCTTTGACTATTACCTCTCAGGTACTTGTAGACTGTCTCATCCGATTTGAGCTCTAGTTTAAGAGTCTGGCAAATTCTATCATCTTAAAAGGTGTGGATATGGATGGTCTCTTCCCCACTCCAGTTTTTTTTTGCTTCAAAGATATGAATTTAGGGGGTGAGGGATATTCAGTTCTACCGTGACTGACAAAGGTGAGAATGTGTTTGTTTTTTCCTCTAGAAAAATCAGTTCTGGGATGTAGCTGTTTTGTTTGAGAAATGTTCATTCTTTCTATCCTGGATTTATGCCTTAAAATAGTTTAGGAAGAAATTTCTATCCTGTCTATAGGGCAGACATACCCGTTTTCTTCCTTGGATTCCTCCCCAAGCCTCCCTTAAAAGTTGAAAGAATAGATGTTAGGCAGTAAAATAGCCCTGCAGATAAGATTTGCATTTACAAGTTTCTAAATAATTCTGGTGTCCCTTAAGAGAAAAGGAGAAATCTGGTTTTCTTTCTAGTCTGTGGTCTAAGTTCTCCAGTCTTGCACTTATCCACAAAACCACTTGAACATGGGCAGAGTTGAATAGAAGAAAGAGTTAGACCAAAGCCAAACCAAAATTCTGACCGTTTCTTCTACCCAAAGTAGCTGTTGCTTTTTGGGCTAAGGGAGGGTATAGTTGGAGCTTCTAGATATTAAGTCTTGAAACTCTTATTTCCTTAAAAAAAATTTTTTTTCCCTTCCCTTCTTCATTAACATTCACTCTTTGAAAAGGATTTTTGCTGAAGAAACAGAAAATAGAAATTTGGAGACTGTTGCCCCCAGCTTGGAAGGAATAAATCTAGAGAGTCATTCTTCTGACAACCAGAAAACCCCAAACCAAGGCTGAGGCAGGAAAGGAGAGATGAGAGGATAAAGCAGCATAATATGGAACAAAGATAAAAAGGTCCAGCTCACCTCCTCTACATCTTGAGATCAGTGTTGCAAATAGGTGCAAGAAATTTCCCTGCCTGTTTACTCCATTATGCTGGGAGAAATTCAAGACAAACAACATCAACTGCCATTTGCCTATTTGCTATCCACTATAGTTTTTTTTTTAAAAAAAAGAACAAGCAGTTATTTGCCAGTCTCTCTGGAGAAAGGTCAAAAGAATTAAGTTCCCAGCTTCTCTATCACTACAGTGCAGCTCTGGCAATTCTAAGCAGAAACTATGAGGTGGCATGTCAAAAGGCAAAAATAAAAGAGATTTCAGCCACTCATGTTTTTAGTATCCAGAGAACAAGAAAAAAAGATAAATCTTGGAGGACAGTGGTAAATATCTGGAATCCTAAGAAGGTAGGAATTCTAGGCACCCCTGCTCAATAAATCTGTGGGGGAGAAAGACTGTTTCTGTAACTTGTTATAAAGCCAAAACATTCTTCAACTTAAGGCTTTGTTTTTGTTTTTAAACAAGCAAGGCCATGGGCCTTTAACTTCCTTTGTTCCTTCTTTACCATTTGACCCCTTTACCAGTGACCCTGACTTAGTGATTAATACCACTCAATGTGAAAGACAAATACATGAGAGAAGAAATCTTCACCTTCTTCCTTACTACCCCAAATGAGTGGGGTAAACTATGCATAAAAAGTTGCTAGATACATCATTAGATACCTTCAAGAGTAAGACAGTGGGAAAAAAAGACATAGCAGCAGTTTTGATATACAGTACACAGAGATATACAGAGAACAAGAGAAAGACATCAAACATGATACAGTTGAACAACGAGGATTGGGGAAAGGGGTTAGTAATCAGAGACCACAGGTTTGCAGCATGCTGAGAGGAGAGGCCTCAATCCCTCTTAGAAACTGGGGAAGAAAAAAAAAGCAGGATCACTCTGGAGCCCAAACAGAAAAAGCACTTAATTTTTTTGATTCAAAAAGGAATTAGTACATTAATTTCACAGATTTTTAGCATAATGCCAAAATATAAAACTCAGCAATCCTCAGCTTCTTTTTCTCTCATTGCTCCTTACCTCTCTTCACCCCTAAATCACCCAGTATTTTTTTAGTTCATGATTTTTACCCTATCTTTCTGGTATTTTAGATAAAATTGGGTTCCCCATCTTGGCTATATTTCTGGTTGAGTTCTTTCTGAGAGTACTTGACTTTGGATTGCCACTCTGGCTAAAGCAAGAATGTAAATTTTCTTGATAGAAGTATTTTACTTTGGTATTTTTATCTCTATCACCTATCACAGTACCATACATGTATTAAGCATGCAAAACGTTTATTGAATTTAATTGAGAGACTACCAATGTTTTCTCTGTTAATGGTCCCCAGGGATCCAAAATAATGAGCCTAAGAAAAGCCTTTTGTCAAGTTCTAAATCTGAAGGAGCCTTGGAGAAAAAATATAGGTGAAAAGAAAAGACTTAGAGCTTAGAGACTTGGAGAGTTATATAGAAAACATATAAGGGCATGGCCATGAATCAGAAAGCTCAGAAGGGACAACCTCAAAAAAGGTGAAATGGTATTTTCTGTTGTCCCACTTCTACCTCCACTCTCCACCACAAAGTAAAAAAGAAAGGCCCTCAATCAAAGCTGGAGGGAAAGAGAGAAGAGGGAGTTTCCCATAGGCCATTCATTGGTAGGGAACAAAAATGAGGAGGTTGGGAAGCAAGCTGTGGGGAAAGACTTTTTTCCTGAAGATATCTTAGTTTAGCATATATTGTCTATCCAAAAATAATTTTGGTGTAGCATTGATATCATCTCTCAAAGCCTTTTCCATTCTTTGAACTCTTAAGTCTATTCCTGTCTTTTAAAAATTCCTCTGTGAAACTTTCCTGCCCAGCTTCCAGAATTTACTCTTTGGTATGTACCAGTGACCCCTAGTGGCACTGTGGCTAAAGCAGTATCCACCTGACTAGAATATAAGTGTAGGTTAAGAGAATGAATGGCAAGGCAAGGTAGCATATGTTACATTCCAGAGAGGAAGGCAGAAATTTACCTATGCAAAGTAAATAATGTGGAGCTGGAAGAGACATGTTGAAGTATAGGGAAGCAAACTGAAGCTAATCTGTTAGACACCTAAAGTTACCTCAAAGTGCAGGTATATATCAGTTCATAGGGAGGATTAGCTGGCTGCTGTCTCTTGATGAAGGGGGAAAAGCTTAGCCTGTTCATCAGCTTCACAGCCACAGGGCAGGTCACTCCTAAAGAAGAGAATAACTAAATAATACCATCCACTAATACTTTGCAATTATGAAGAATTTTCTAACCGTCTCATTTTACTTTCACCACACATTTGTATTGAAGTAAGGAAAGACAAGGACTGGTCAGAAGATCATAAATTTAGAATTGGAAGGAACTTTAAAAATTATTCTAGTAGCCACCTTTTATAGATGAGGAAATTGAGGACCTGAGAGATTAAAGTATATGAGTAATAAATAACAAAACCACGATTCAAATCCAATTTCTTTGACTCCACATAGAAGACTTGCCCAAAATTGCATTTCACAGTAAAGACAAAATGAAAATTTTATCATACACCACATTATTGTTCAATTCTGTTCAATTCTGGTTTAAGTACTGAAAGAATTCTATATGGAGTGATGGATTGGTCAAAAGAGTACTTCTAAATTAAAGTGGGGATAGGACTGAGATAATGTTATTAACCAGAGTAGTTTGAAGAATGATCCTTGTCCTACCTAATAATATCCCCCCTTCCACCTTTTATATAGCATAATCCAGGGAATTTTCATGAGAGAGGAGGAGGAGAAATTTAAGAACCTCCTCAAGGGTATGTTTGATGATGGGATCTCTAGGGAAAACTAATATTTTCTCCATTTATTTCTTAAATTTTGGCAATAAATCAAGCATTTGATACAATAAATCAATATAAAAATTTTCCAATTTTCTGAGGTAAGATGCTCACAAGAATTGCCTTGGTCTGGGATAGCTCCAGCACACTTCTCATCCCACCCACCAAAGAGATATCCTAACATAGGGAAATCTCACCTGTTGTCATTGATGTCTGTAGCATTTCCTGGAGAAATCAGTCATTGTGAGTAAAGAAGACAAAAGAAAATAAATAAACAAGGAGGCAGGGAATCAAGTAACAATTTTCTAAGTTTCTCCTCTGTCCCTTCAGAAGCCCTTGGGGATGTTAAGATATAGCTACCTTCTATTATCATTATGTAGGCTCCTTCACTAAATTTCCTTGGGAGTGGGAGTAGGATGGGGTTGAATCTAAAGAAGAGGCTGTTCAGTACTCTCACTAATAGAAGGGTTAAGATGAATAGTAAAGGAAGAATCAAAAGGAGAGAATACCAGACCCAGAAATAAGAAATCTGTGGTGTTATTGGAGAGATGGGAACCCCAATGTCACTTGTTCTTTTTGGTTTGCCTAAATGCCTCCCCATAAATGTGAAATCCTTGATTATTAGGTATTTTAAACAATGAATGCCCACTCCTTCTTACCATTATCCATATTTAGCTTCTGGTAGGAAGCCAGATTACCACTGGAAGAGGAGGTTCCACCACTGGCAAAGGAGTTACCAAAGCTAGATGAAAAGATAGAAAAAAGCAGATACCATCTGAGCCCTTCTCCAAGCTTTTCAAGACCATTATCTTCCCCATCTCCAGAAATAAAATCATATCCTAATATTAAAGTGATAGGGGCTTCCCAAAGCAGGAATTAAGGAATAATTAATGTTTAGCTTGTAGGTTCGGTGCCTATTTCTAATTTATTTATTACTGGGATTGTTGGGAGGTTAGGTAGAGAAAAGAACAAGAGACCAGGTCAAAAACAAAGTTACTCAAAGTAAAATGAATCTTGGAAGTTCTGCCTGATCATTGTTTTACAGGGACTAAGGCCTCCTGAACATTGGTTACTCACTACATATCTGAAGTAGCAGTAGGTGCAGCCTGCAGGTACAAATTCTGATAGTTCTGGAAGAGATTGTTTGTGTAACTGATGCATTCAGGGCTCCTGGTGCCATAGGGATTGGTGGGTGAAGACACTGGATAGTGGCCAGGCCGGACTGGTTTGGCTGTGGTAAAAGAAAAGACTAAAGACCCAAATACTGAAGATGTTGCCTCAACCCTTAGTTTTTATCCCTTGAAATTATTCTGTTTCCTAAATTGGTTTAAATGTTTTTTAAAGAAATCCATGTGGTGTTTTGTGTTTTTCTTAAATTATTATTTTTTTTCCCCTGAGGCTGGGACTTGTCCAGGGTCACAGCTAGGAAGTGTTAAGCGTCTGAGACCACATTTGAACTCAGGTCCTCCTGAATTCAAGGCTGGTGCTCTATCCACTGTACTACCTAGCCGCCCCTGTTTTTTTCTTGCTATTTGTGCCATTGAGAAAAAAAACAGTAACATCCTTCCACTATGAAAAGTGACTAGCAACCTGACATTCTAGAGATTTATCTGGCCTTGAAGGGAAAGAGGTTCTTGAGGCCATCAGGATGCCACACAGCAACAGGAACAGTCTTAGTTTCTGAAGAACCGGGGCTATTCAAGAGGAAAGTCCTTTCATCTTGGGAAGGCTTTTTTGAACCCTGTAGAGATTTTCCAGCCCAGGCCTAGCCCTCTCCCTAACTCTACCTTCTCCCCACCACTCACCAATCTGAGCAGAGTGGTTTCGCTTGCCAGCATTCTTGTAGCGCACAGCTTCCTTGATTCTGTCTACTTCTTGCTGGTATCTCCGCTTGTCTTTCATAGCACCTTCTTTGGCTTCCTTCAGTGCGCCCTCCAGGGCCTTAACTCTCTCAGCCGTAGCCCTAAGTCGTTTCTCCAGTTTAGGAAGCTCACAGCGCAGATCTGCATTGTCACGAACCAGCTTTGATTTGGACAAAGGAGAAGGAAATGAGGCAAAAAAAAGAAACCGGGAGAGACATAGAGAAATAGATTGAAAGACAGAAAAAAAGGGAGTCAAAAAATGGAGAAGACCATAAATAATACCATGCCATTTCAACCAATCTAGACCCTAGTTCCTTTCTCAAACACTGCTGTCAGCTGAAGATCAGGAATAACAGGGGGTTCTGACACTAAATAGCCACATTCACTGCCTCACATTTCCATTAGTGACACTGTCTTGTTTCTTCCCCTCAAGCTCTTGTCCCTCCAGTCTCACAACTATAATAAGGAATGGGGTTGAGGATCACAGATAAAATACCCACAAGCAGAAATAAAGTGTGGGCATGCTGAGGATGAGGCAGCAAAACACAGAAGCTAGTGGGGGAGGGGGTGATGAGGGGAAGAGGCGAGCTGTAAAATGGCAAGAAGAGTCAGATGCAAGCAGAGCAGAAGCCATGAGTACCCCACCCCAACCCTACCCCATTCCATCCACACACTCACACAAACAGCCCCACAGGGAGGAAAGAAAATGTTTGAGTTCTAACAGCCTTGTGTACCTTGCACCCATATCAGAGGATTTCTTGGAGTTTCCTTCCACTATGGATAAAACTAGGGGGCAGCTAGAACAAACAAAATCATCCCTGGCAGACTTCAATGACATCCCTAAATTTTTCACTACATTCCACATAAGAACTGAAATGCACAGGGAGACAAAAGAACAGGATTAGGGGGACTTTAGGAGAATAAAAACAGCAGAATTGGAAGGGAGGAATGGAGAAAGGGAATTAAAACTGGAAAGATTTCTGTGTGGTTTTGACTTCCTATTAAGTATAGATTACAAGCAACATTGTCTCAATAATTCAACAATTTGGGCACATTTTGTAACAGGGCTGTAGCATTGCCAGGAAAATTGTTGCCAGTTCCTCTTTCCTATCCTCTTCCTATAGGAAATATCTTGTTCACAATGAAATAGAAATCTACCTCATTCCAGGTAGATTTCTTTTTGGATTGGGACACACCTTCATATTGACCTAGGCAAGAGAGGGATGGGGAAAGAATTAAATGACAACTGCACGAGAAGTGAACATCCTCTTCCAGGAAATGTGTCTCTAGAGAGACTGGAGGGAGAAAATATAATAAAGCCTTTTGCTGGTGCTGGTACAGAATAAATGAATATATGAACACTAGGCTATAACAACAGCCTACTGGCCTGGGGTGAGTAATGAAATCTGCCTTCGTGTAGAGTACATTGCTTGGAATGGTAAAAATGCCCATTAGTCAACTGCTGAAGTCTGCCAGTAAGACTGAAAAATCTTGGAAGAGGAGAGTATCCCTGTTTTGAATACACCAAACATTTCCTGTCCTGATTCCTCCAGGCCAATCCCTTTTTCTCTCCCTCCCCTTCCCCATACCTTAGACACCCAATCTTCCAGCTAAGAAGCCGCAGCAGAGAGGAGGGGGGGGGACAGAAAGGCAGCAACTTAACATATGAGAGTCAAGGACTAGCCCTCTGCCTCAGGCTACTTGAGCCATCTTGGAGTCAAATCATCCATTCCCAGACTCCCTCCTTCAAGCCTAGGCCCCTAGAGGATAAGCAGCTTCCTTGGTTTCCCTGTTTATCTCCCATCTGTTAGGACGTTCTTCCAAAAATTCAATAGAAATTCTTGCTGCAATTCCAACCCATTTCTCTTTGTTCCAGGTCACCCCCAACTCCTCTTCCCAAGATGGGGATTTCTATACTTAGAAGGAAGAGGGTTGAAGTGCTTTGAAAGATAAACAATAGTCATGAGAGGAAGAAAGGAAAAAATAGCCAAATATAAAGATAGTATTTTTAGGAACAGGAAGAGAAAAAAAAAAAATCACACATTCAAACTAGGTTTTTCTTCATCCCAATGAGTACCCCCAAGTAGCCAGAAAAAATTATCCTCAGGAAACCCTATCATCCCTTCCTTCAACCTTACCTGTTTGTGAACCTTTGTAAGCTGTTCCAGGTTGTTCTCAAGAAAGGAAATCTTCTGTTTCTGGGAGTGAATCCCCCCACTGTCTTCGGGTTCCATTTCTGCACTCTTGGGTAGAAAGGAGTATAATATCAGGTCAGAGGAGGAGACAAAACATTATTAGAAGTTCCAGGCTGAGTCAGCCCTACTTGATATCATGGAGTCGGGGTAATATAAGGGAGAGGAGAGAGAAATCAAGAATAGGAAGACACTAGAAGTAACACTCACTTTCTTGACTCGAGTCGTGACGTCTTGAACGAACAGCTTGCGAAGGTTGTGGAGGGTCTGGAGTTCCCGGGCCTGTAAAAGAGAAAAAAATCTAAGAGAGCTAGAAAAAATCAGTTTGCATCATTTCTATGAACCAAAGTAAGATTCTGATCTTTAACTGATGTCTTCTGATGAGAGACATCCATTTAACATTAGAGTTTGAAAAAAGGACAGGAAAGAAAAAAATAGAAAAAAGGATAGGAGAATTAGATTCAGGAGTCCAGAGAACTCTCCCTTAGAGAAGTGCAGGTATAATAAACATTAAATAATAAAATTATTTTGATTTCCCAATGCCCTGTACAAAATTACTCACAACAGTCTCCTCCAGTCCTTTGAGGTCCTGCTTGGACTGCTCCTGTCGCTCATAGAGAAATCTTCAGCCAGATCAATATCATGAGATATTTTGGGGAAAAAAAGATAGAATTTTTTTATTATATCGATCCATTTTCCCCTTCTTTTTTTTCCCCATCAAATTATTCTGTCTTTACACACATATGTGGGCAAGTATGTCTTGTGTATGGGTACATTAATAAATGAAGGCATAGATGCCAGTGGATGTATTCATACATCCAGAAGTTGGCACATATACTCACGTCAGCTCCTGTAGTTTACTGCTCTTCTCGTGCTCCTCATTCTTGAGTTTCTCATAATCAGCCTGTAGTTTTTCTAGCTCGAGCTGTAGTTTCTGATTTAGGCTATAAAGATTAAAGATATGTCAGTAATAAAGAAAGAAAAATATTTTTATCTTTTTTCCCCTATCATGTTTCAAAAAGAAGCAGTTTAGAAGTGATCCATCTACCTTTAGCTATCTAAGCTTAACTGGAATCAATGTATCTAGGTACAAATTGATAATTGTTTCAAATATGGTCTTGGTTTTATCCATAGCACCTGCATAGTGCTTACATAGAAAATGTTTGTTGAATGAACGAGAGAACAATTAAAGGACTTATTCCAGGGCTTCAGAATAATCTTTGGAGGCTATAATGGAAGATAACATGACCAGAGGGCTTATCTAGGATTGGCTGGTTAGGTCCCCTTACTCATTAAGTTCATCAATGATTTTCTGCTTCTCGTTGATCTCATCCCGAAGCCGGGCCAGCTGCCGGTGATGGGCCTCACGATGGTTCTCCATCTGCAGTTCCAGTGCCTTCTGCAAACAATATACCCCAACCCCCCCATTTAAGAACAGAGGATGTCCCACACACAGAACAACCCTTTACTCTGCCAAACCCTGGCAGCTTCCCCAATTTTCCCCCCTCCCCTCTCCCTCACCTTCACCTCATCAGCATCCTGGGTATCTGGTTCCTTGTCTTTCAAGGCTACTTCATTCACAGTTTCTGAGGAGAAGTAGGAAAGGAATTAACACCGAACATGCCTCTTCCAAGGAAATAACTCATTTCTTTATGATAAGAGAAGGTGAAGATACTGAATAGGTCCCAAAATAAGTTACTCCAGTCTAAGATGGACTAACTTAATATAGCAGGGACTGGGAAAAGTCTTAATTCAATACAAAGTAAGCCTCATAACAAATGAATACCTGATTCTCATGAAAATTAACATCTTACATTTTCTGACCAATACTTGAATAACTAGGCCCCTCTATTGGTTTTGAAACTTGTTGAGAATTATCCCTCTTCACAGGAGAGAACACATAATATATGTAATGGATAGAGGACTAGTCTCAAAGTCTAGAAGGCCTGGGTTCAAGTTTGCATTGTATTTGCTGCTTGATCCTGGACAATTCACTTAACCTCTCAATGTTTCAAGCAACTTAAGACTAAGTTACTGAAGAGTGATAGATTTGCATTGGAAGAGGGATTTCCTCTAGGGGAGTTTCCTACCTTAAGGAAATCACAGGTACATAGACCACACACACATCCACATTCCCCTAAGTCCCAAGATAAAGTGAGGAAAGCAGGAGGAAGGTCTTACCCTGAGCCTGTAATTTAGCAAGCTCATCACTCAAAGAATCATAGGACTCTTCAAGATGCCTCTTCTTCAGTTCCACACTTTGCATGTATTCAGTCAGGGATCGGATTTTGGCTTCATGCTGGTGAAGGGGACGAGGCAGTAAACCAGAAACAGAAGAATAAAGGTAAAAGCAAAGATTCAGGGACATATTTTGAAAGTTCAAAAGATTGTCCCCACCTTCCTAGTACAGCCTCAGTGTTTTGCATTTTGCTATGGATTTTTGTGGGAATATAGTATTCCAAAAACATGGTCTTTAGAAGCCACCTGCCAAGGCATTCTTATCTTAGGAACTTTCAGTTTATCACCCTAAATCCCTATTATTTCCCTCTTTTAATGTTCCTCTGGCCTTAGATTACCATAAAATGTTGGCTAGAGGTAGATTATGAATTTTTCTAATAGCCACACTGGTGGTAGAGAAAGATTCCTATCCCCTATAAAAGACCCTCAATTCTTGGTCCCTCACCTGGGAGATGAGCAGCTGACAGGAAGAGAGCTCTCGCCCAGTCACCTCCATTTTTCGGTGACATTCAACCTGTAGATTCTCCAGCTGCCGGCACCGTTTAACCACAGACTTGACTTCTGACTTGATCTTACTGATATAGAGTCGGGCCACCGTGAATTCCTCTTCAATTGCTCCACTTATCTCCACTGGCTATGGATGGAGGAAGAACAAAAGACTTTCTCCTTAAGTCATACCTACCTCCCTTCTGCTGTAGTGTCTGCCATTTTCTCAGATGGCAGCAGAGCTCTTCTGGTTTTCCTAGATTTCTTGTTCAAGATCAAATACTTTATAATAGCCACCTATTACTTAGGATGTAAAATTAAAATTCAGCAACCCAGCCTTCAAGAATCTCTGCCAATCTCCCCACCTCTCTATTCACTATATTAATCTTTCAACAAGACTTCATTTTGTTATAGAATTAATATTTCTCACAAACACTTTGATCCAACCCTACCAACCTCCTTGCACGTGCTGTTTCCTCTATCTCCTGCTAAAACCTGATTCAAAGCTTACCTCTACGAGGAAATTCTCTTTTTACTCTACCTTGAACACTTGTTTATTTTTCATTCTTTTACCAAGCAATTATTTAGTTGCTATAAAATTAGCCTTACATTTGTATCTCTGGTTTTTAAATAATTTTTGTATCCTAGATTTATGTACTTTTTGCCTCCCTTTAGACTAGCATTTCCTTAAAGATAGCAATTATATTTCTCCAGTGCCCAGTTCCAAAGGCATTCAAATCAAAGGAGCTAACAAATGGATTTCATTTCCCCCTTCCCATTCCTCATACCCACTTAAAAAAGGAGAGACTTTATCCCTACTTACCAGCTTGATTTCCCCATTGCCCACAATGACACTGAATTCACTCAGATCTTTCATTAGTCCATTAAGGACTTCAGCAATTCTCTTTCTCTGGTGACCACTGACTTCTTGTATCCTCTGCAGCTCAGACTCCAAAGACAGCATGGTAGCCTAAAGAGAGTCACCACCATCCTCAGTCATGACCAGCATCTGTCTCAGGACAGAGCCTCTCCTTCCCTACATAGTGAGATCTTCAAGGAGGTAGATATGATCTGACTAGCATTGGAAAGAGATGAAGGGAACTATAAGAAAGTTAAAATCATGGAACAGAAGCAATGCTTGAGAAAATGAGGATCAGTAGCCAAGGGACTCTTTAGTCCACATAGAAAAAAGTGTGAAACCAAAAATATGTAATGATTCCTTTGGAGAGGGGAGAAGGGTGCTTTAGTTTGGGGGGTGGTTAGACCTCATAACTGTTTGGTCACTTACCACCTTTTGTGATAGTTCATCCATCAATAGCTGGTTCTGCTGACTCTTTTCCTCAACTTCTTGTGATTTTTGATCATAGTTGACTGCCAATTCTTCTAATGCTTGCAACACTTCTTTCACTTCATCCTTGGCTGCATCATTCTCTGATTGCAGATGACTCAGCTCCTGCTGAACCTTCTCATTATCACCTCTTGTGGACACCAACAGCTAAGATAATGGAAAGTTAGGTCATTGACTGTGAGTGACTAGTCCTGTGGCTTCCCAACCTGGGAAGGCTAAAGGCTAAATCTCAAGAGTAAAAGTGAATGACCTCATTGCACCTCTTATGGACATCAGGAGCTCAAAAAGTAGGAAGTCAGATACCAGTGATCCTCTAGTCTAAATTACCTTAGTGGCTTCCTGACCTAATGAGGTAGAGGTCCAAGTCTTAGGGCTATTACCTCAGTAGATTGAGGAAATATTATAGACTTTAGAAGAACAATTTACAAGGCATAGAGATATTAGTGGATGGAATGATGTGGTCTAAATGATATATAATATAGTTGGGTGAATATGGTTGCATGAATAAACTTAAAGACATGATTCATGAATCAATCAGAAGAGAAGGTCTGTAATATAATACCCCCAAGCTTTGTTTTGTTCAACATGTTAACCAATAATTTGGATAAATGTATAGATGATGCCAAGTTTTAAAGATGATAAGGCAGGAAGAAAATGCAAACTCACTGGATGACAGAACCAGGAATCAGAAAAATCTTTATGTGTAATAAGTCAAAAATCATAAGAAGAAATTGTATTAAATGAATATTAAGTCCTACATTTCTGTAAGTAGCAACTAAAGTTTTCCTATGTAACTGAGGCTAGTTTCTCCTAAGGCTTTACTGCATTGACTAAATTCATTTTTCTCTAAAAAGGTAGGGAAGCAGTCCCTGAGAAGTGATTAATTCAGGGGACTAAAGCATGAACTTTCCTAGGTATATGAGGCATAAAATAGGTATCCCATAAATACACTTTAGACTTGATGGATGTTCTATTGTTTTGCCAGTTAAAACATCTTTCTGACTAAAGATGTTTTCATATGGAGACAAAGGGATCTTGGTCTTCCTAAGCCAGTATGATATCTTTTCCATGTTTTGGTTAGGCAAAACTCCTTTTATTCAACCTTGAACCATGAGACTTGCCTGAGTCAGGCCTATTCCACAATAATGGTTAGTAGGAGTGCATCAGGATGAACTTGTTGTCAATGTGAGAAAAGAGAAAGCTATGGAGAAGAAGAGCCACTTTGAGCAAAAAGATAGCCCAATACAGCAACATGGTACCTTATGATTATCATAGCATTGTTGAAGGGAATAAGAACAAGAAGTGTGTTAAATTCTTTTAAAAGCAAAGCTGTAACAAGAGAATGAGAGCAAACTCAAGGATAAGAATTGGAACCATCACAAATGGATAGAAAGCTCTATCTTATTACTCTTCCCTCTCTGTTTTCTTGGAGTAATCTCCACAGAAGGGGCAAAGGGTATAGTGGGCTTTCTCAACAAGGACCTTTAGGAGTTTTAAAATACCAACAAAACTTAATAAGTCACAATAGTAGTTGAGATCATAATTCAATCTAGCCAATTTGGAGATATTCTTAGCAGCAGAGTTCCATCCACTTGGGAAGTTTAATGAAGACTTACTTTTGCACAAAGTCTATTGAATTAGTTAGAAGCTCTAGATGTAGATGCCTCTTTTTAGGTAGCTAAGATGGGGAATCGTGCTTTTCTGGACCTGCAAAAAGTTCTCCAATGGGGATCTGTAAGGGAGGGGATGAATTTTCTAAAAGAGATGGATTTTGTAAACTATAGCTGTGCCCAACTGTCAAAGGCTGCTGTACCCTATGACCATCAGACAAATAGGCCTTCTCTTACAAATCTCTATGCCAGTTATGGTGGGGGAGTGTAAAATGGAAATCCCTAGAGATGCCCAAGCCATGCTGTGAAGATGAGAGAAGCACAATTAATTTGCTTTACCAGTTCCATTTATAATTTTCTTGAATGGTTGATGAAAACAAATAGCACCTGGCAGCTTTTGGTCTACAGTAAGCTGAACAAAGTTGTCATAATAATTTCTGAGACCATTTCTTACTGTAAATGGTTAGGTAGCTCAGGCTAACAATGTTTGCTTTGAGCCTTCGCTATATTCAAGCAAATTTTGGAATCATTCTCTTCTAGGTTTGTTTCTTGAGCATCTCTCTATCATAGATCTTTATTATGATACTATTTATTTATTCTTCCAACCTTAATTCCTAAATTGAAATTTTGTTGTAGCCTAGCTATATTCTGGGTCTTATAATTTTTTGTATTCTTTATTCTTTTTTCTATTCTTTTTGTATTTTGATGCTGCTTTATCTGAGTTCTGTGTTCTTCAAGAAATGTCTTAGCATCTCAGGCCAAGAACCTATAAAATTTCAATATGTTCATAGTAGTCCAATCTCAGATGAAGTCTAATCACTGCTATCCTGGTCTAAACTACAAGTTTCTTCTCTGGTTTGGGTCTGAGAGATACAACTATAGACTTGTCCCTGGTTGAAGACTGCTACTGGCCCCAACCCTTCAGCTAACTGAAAGACTTACAGATTTATAGCAATTGGTTTAAGCTGTCTGACCTCTTTACTCAAATGCATATCTCAGAGTGGCCTGGGGAATGAATCAAAAACTTTATTCAGAAGTCAAAGCTGTTCAACTGCTCATTTCTGCTCCTGTCCTTTGCCTAATATACAACCCCAAAACACTCCTTGCCCTAATCCACCAGTCCAAGTCTGCACTGTAACTGTGATCTAGCTCTGAAGTTATAGTGTCAGAGTTAGCAGCTGGATCCTGTTCCTGATTCCTGCATAATGTCAGACCTATCCCTGCAGAATCCAAGATCACTGTTTTTTCTATCTTACAGCAGAACTCAACTCAGTCCCTTTATTTAAAAAGTTCTGAGAGGTTCCTTCCTGTCTAGATACTTATCCCAGTATCAACAGATTATTTTTGCCTCCTATTAGCCTGAGATGGAAAATGACTCACTGTGATTTTTCCTTCTGTTTCCTAACCACAACTCAATTCAGAGTTCTTTCTAGATTTTTATTGAAGTAATTGTGGTGGAGCATGGGGAAGGTAAGAGCTAGGCTTTATTGCTTCCTCCTATTCCACCATCTTTGCTGGTCTCCCAAAAATGAATAGGACAGGGTTCTGGACATAGAAAATGTATTTTTCTCTATTCCCATAGCTATAAATTTATAAATATAAATTCCCACAGCAGTTCAACTTCCTTGGGAAGAAGTCCATTATATATTCACCATCCATTGCCAGAGCTATTCGAACTCTTCCTTCAAACTGCTGCAATTTAGTGGGCAAAGACCTTGAAAAAGTCCTTATATCTGAGGCATTGATACCATATTAATCATATACAGTTGACTGGACTGGATGGGGTTACATCATCCAGGTCAGATGGTAGTCCTTTTAAGGGACAAAGAGTAGAGATCAGCCCTGAGAAAATTCAATGTCTAGCCTAATTAGTCAAGTTTTGGAGAGTACAGTGATGATGTTTCAGACAATTGAAAGCATAATCAAGAACATGCTACTAATCGTTAATTTTCCACAATCCAAAAAGGAAGTCCAGAGGCTTATGGCTTTTGGAGAATGCTTTTCTTCCCTTATGTATTTTAATAGCTTCCATTTACCAAGTCATCCACAAGTAGAGATGATTTTTCAAGTTGGGCCAGAACAGAAAGACCTTTAGGTAAACCATCCACTAGTCTCCCATGGGGCCTTATGATATTTTGTGGCCCATGTTTTTAGAAGTCTGTGTTCATAAAGAGCAGAATGATTATACTGTAGCCTTTGGCAGATACCTAGAAGTAGCTAGGCTAAAAAACCATTTGGTTTCTAGAATTATAAGGTCTCCAAAGTTTCCACTTCTATACCACTTCTGAAAAACAAAATTTTGACTACTGATACCCAACTGTTACCATTAATTACCTTTTGTCTAAATCCAAGTATTGGATAGTTTCTCTGAGGAGATGAGTAGGGCAATGGAAAAAAGGTCTCTATTCCTAAATGGAGATTGTGTCTTCAAGATCTTGCTCTCTCAGTTCTCTGAGGTGTTAAAACCTCTCCCAGAGACTAAAATCTCCAATCTCACCCAATACCCTATTTCCTTTGCTAACCAAATGATTCCACATGAAGCCCTCACTTCTGAGGAATATCATTCTGCTTAGTTTACCAACTGCTCTGCCCTCTACAAATGGGAGAATTCACAATTAACTGTCAGGGCCATTAAAATAATAATAGATAATATCCTGAGGGATAGGGGTTCTAACAAATCCTCTCAGTGGGCTAAGTGTCAAGCCTAGTGTATAAGAATCTTGTACTGATTGTTGGACAGTTGGACAGTCTAAATGGTCTGGAAGCTGGACAGATTTGACAAACAAAAGCTCTCTCCTTAAGAGTCAGGACAGCTGAAATAATTTTTTGATACAGCCAGGAGATGTTTGTGGGAGATGTCAGCATTCACTGGAGAGATATGTGCCCACTACTGAAGTATACAACCAGATTGATGCCAATATGAAAAAGTTCATTCCAATCAGGACTTGGGGCTGTTTGTTCTGAACAAGGAACCAGATAATTCTCCTAAGAACAAGGCAACTACTTGTTACTGGAGCCCCTCATATAAAACAGAATGTCAACATACCATGTACAGTCTTTGACTTGCCCCAAGTGGCAAATTAGTCCATTTCCTCTAGCTTAGGGCAAGAAGTTTGTCCTTGCTAAATGACAGCTTTGTCATCACACCACTGACATTTGGCATCCTACTTCAGATAAACCATGTCTTTTGCTGAGTTAACACCATTCTAGGAAGGGGGAAGGTTCTCTGCTTTTGAAGTTTCTGGGATCTATCCTATTTATCCAATAAGGAAAAGTTACTTTTTGACATTGTTCCAATTAATCCTCTCTGGCCTTTTTTATTCCATCCTTGATTCCTCATTCTGACCTAAAGGTTTCTGCCCCTCAGGATATGTACGCCCTGGGGAAATAGCTAAGTCCCCCTCAATTAGATTTAATTTTTCATGGTATGATTGAGACAACTCCTTCCCAGAAAAGGCTTGTGAAAACAAATGATGATATTATTGGCAAGTATCTTACTTTCTAATAGCATGGAAAAGGTAAAACTCTTTCTGTATAATAATTAGGAGATTGCAGACAATCCTGAGTTCTGGATCCATATGAGGGAAAGCCTCCCCCTCATGACCCTTTTAGGATGGAAGATGTCCTTGCAGGTAGGACAAAGAATATTGAGGGGTAGTAGGTGGTAGAGAGCAAGTCAGGCTACATGCAAGAAGGTAATGAACTCTTGGGCCTATGATAAGGATTGGTAAATATAGTAGAATCATCTGCATGGTGGCACTGATGTTTCTGATGCTATTCCTCCTCCGTATCATTTCTTTACATGAAGAGACCAATGTGAACTGTCTCCACTTATCACCTATCACATGACAGATCTGGAACTTGGTCCTCTGAATCATGGAATCAAAAACCCGGGTTTTCTGATCTTTGGTTTCCTTCATATTTAGTCACTTTGGATTGTGTTCCTTTAGGGGACTACTGCATTGCTTTTTTTTCATCCTGTGCTTCTGGTTTTGTTTTTCTTTTAACTTGATTAAGTTCTTTCTCCATTGATACTTGTGCCAGACTTCTCAAATCCCTGAGGTCTAGGTTGTCCAGTAATGACCTCAAAGCCATTTAAATGATGGAGAGTCCTTTAGAACAGTAATTTCAAACTCAAATAGAAATTGAGGACACTAAACTTTACATAAGGATCTCTTCAGGCAGCATATTGCTTTAGTTTTAAAATGTGATGTTATCTATGCTTTATTGTATTTTTATTTATTTTGTAAATATTTCCTAGTTACATTTTTGCTTATTTGTTTGTCTGCTTTCTTTGAGGTCACTCTAGAGAGTGTTACATGGCCTTGTAGGCCATGTTTCTGACATTTCTGCTTTAGAAGACCCAGAAGATTTTGTCACCAAGGGATGGGATGTGGCAGGAACGATATCTACTAAAAGTCCTGCCATAAAGGTTGGGATAGTTTTTTCCCTAGAAGTCTGGGAAACTATCCCTGAGACTCGATTGGCCCAAGCAGCTAAATCTTGAACCTTTTTGATAACTTAGAGTATATAAAAAGACCCATGAGGAGTCAGTGCCTATAGACTAGATAGCTATTCAATTACATTGCAAGTGAGTCCACATACTCTTCTGACCACAGGCATTTCTGTACCGGGTCAAGAACTGCATATGCCTTAACTAGCACCATATCCATGATATAGCTAAGTAAATCTCCTTTTTTTTTTTTTAAACTATCAGATAGTCTCCAAGTGTCTCATGTTGTTCCAAACCTAAACCTAAATCAATGGATTAATAATTTATATAATTTCAGGTTGGAATATTATAGAAAAGCATTCCACGTGGGGAAAACAACAGCAACAACCCAAAGCAATAGGGATTTTAGGAGAAAACAGGTTCACTATAGGTCAACAATGTAAATTCAATCTTATGCTACATTAATAGATGAGTAGAATACTGAATGACACTGATGATAGTCTGACTATAATCTATCTTCGTCAGGCTACATCTGGATTACTATATTCAGTTCTGTGTCTCATATTTTAGAAAAGATATTGACAAGTTGGGGTACATACAAATTAATGTTCTATAAATCATGCCATATGAAGAGCAATGGAAGACCTTATGGGAAATGTTAAGCTTTGAGCTTAATTTTGAGAATTAAATTTGAGAAAATAAGACTTAGTTGTCTTCAAGTATTTCAAGGATTGTTATGTGAAAAGGGATTAGAATTGTTTTGCTTGACTCCAGGAAGCAGAACTCAGAGTAATGAATAGAAGTTGCTTATGTCATTTTGATAAAGAAAAATTTCCTAACTCCTTATATTGCTCAAAGGTAGAATGAACAGTCTTTCTCCTCCTACTGATTCTGCTATTCAACCTACAATCTTCTCTCTGTCTCTCCCTTAGACACAAGCCTTAGTGTCCAGGACAACTCCTTTCAAGTTTTCAAAACACTATATGGAAAAATTCAAAGATGTGTCTCAAGCACTTTTTTGGTGATGTTCATAGACTTGTCAACTTCTCTGAAAGAAAAGAAACTAAATACATGGGAGAGGAGACTTCTCAAAAATCTTATTATGCTCCCAAAAGATGATCAAGCACATAATAACTACTAACCTATATGCCTACTTTGCCATTTCTTCAAAATCTATATAAAAATAGCACACAGGCATCATGGGAATTCTTGATGTAGAACTGCATGTGGTTTGAACCCAAGAGCCTTCACCATCCTTTTGGCTGATTTCTAAACAGTTTCAAAATTATCAACATCCTTCCAAAAATGTGGCATTTGGAATTGAATACAAAACTTCAATTGTGGTCCACATATTAAATTATCTTAATGGAGCCCAAGGTATCTCTTTGTGTGTCTGTCTGCCTGTCTGTCTCTCTCTCTCTCTCTCTCTCTCTCTCTCTCTCTCTCTCTCTCTCTCTCTCTCTCTCTCTTTCTCTGTTTCTCTGTCTCTGTCTCTCTCTGTCTATCTCTATCTCTGCAAGTAGAGTTAAATGATTTGCCTAGGGTCACATAGCTAGTAAGTGTCTGAAGTCAAATTTGAATTCAGGACCTCTTGATTTCAGAGCCAGTACTCTATTCACTACACCACCTAGCTGCCCCAACAAGATCCTTTTTTGACTGTCATAAAATATCCAGCTCTTTTTTTTATAAATTGAAAACTGTTGTCTAAACAGATTCCTCCATCTTATACTTCTGACAATTCTTTGAACCTGAATGAAAGACTTCCACTTATTCCTATTAAATTCATCTTATTTGAATTTTTAAAAAGTAGAATGTTATGCTAGAGGTTAGTGAATACTGTATCATTGGAAGTCCTCAGTGAGAGTTGGATGACTATTCAGATATATTTCTAAAGAATTCCTATTAGGTATACTTTTGACTAGATGATCTCTGAAGTCCTTTCCAAACCAAGGTTCAATGATTCTCAGTCTAGTTCTGATTCTGAGACTATTGACGGAAGCAAAAGACCTAAGAGAAAGAAGGCTTTTTGCTAGATAGGAAAAAAAAAATGTAGATCAGAGATATTAAATTAGTAGCCCAATTCTTGGACTTTTCAATATGTGAGTAAAAGAAGCCCCAAATAATTTTAAAAGTCCTCATTGTTATTTTCCATACATAAAATGTACTTTCTCCCTTCCTAGTAATAAATTAGATTTCTCATGCTCTCTAAGAAAAAAAAATATTCAACCCACCCCCTTCCCACCTCACTTCCCATTTCCCTGTCTCCTCCTAACCACTGGGAAATCCTCTGAATTCTAGTTGTCATCCCTACTGCTGCAAATATAATTACCTCTTCCTGGTCCAACATTTGTTGTTTAAGTTTTTCCATCAGTTGACTCTGCTGATTAATCTCATCATCCTGTTAGAGATAAGGGAAAGAAACAGGCAGAATGAAATTTTAGTAATTCTCTCTCAAAGGTTTGTATTTGGGGATCTGCTTTAGAATTACCAAAAAGCGGAAAAAGGTATTATATGAAGGACTCTCCCTAGTCACCTTATCATCTAGCTGCTTGTAGAGACGCCTTATCTCCTCTTCATATTTCTGTCTTTCCTCAGGCGCTATTCGAACCACAATGGATGAGTTGTCATTCACAGGTGTCTCCTCACAGAGCTCCCCTCCAGAGGTTGTTCCTTCCCCACCCAGACGCTCAGTCTCTGGCACATTCTCCCCTAAAGAGGCAATACAGAAAAAAGGTTGAAGATACACATGCTATAAAGAGAAAGGGACATTCATATGGACATCCCTCCGAAAGAAAAGCATCCCAGTTAGATTCCTTTACTTATTGCCACAAAATCTTTTTTGCTGTTAAAAAAAATTTACCTGTTTTTTGCTCCTAAAGAAAGATCCATTTTCTTCACAAAGAAATCCCTTATCATCACTTAGGGATTACCCTGTGTTACCCTTTAATATTCCCTTTCTAAAAACAGAGTCTTGCATGTTCCCCTCTCAAACAAGGGGTTTGACTACTCTGACTACATGTTACTTCTCTCCTCTCCCCCGAATGAAAGTTTCTTTCTCACCACCCCCACCTAAGGGGGTTTCTTTCCCTCAGAGGTCCTATTTTGCTCTAACCATTTCTCCACCGACTAAGCTCAGCTTCCAGCTTGGCAATTGTCTCTTTTTGTGCCTTTGTCTTCTCCTTCTCTTTTTCATATTTCTTCTTCCATTGCTCCGCCGTCAGTTCCAGATTTACTGAAGCAGTATTCTTGATGGTCTTTGCCCTGGAAAGAGGAGGAAGAAAAAATGAGAAGATATGGGGATTGAAGAAACAGGATGGGAAGAATGAACTGAGCTAGGATGGTTCTGAGGAAATTGCTGAGGGAGAAAGTATAGGCTTGCCACAGACCTCTGTCCAAACATAAGAGTAGATTTGGTCTCAGCATCATTGTAACTGGATGGTGAGCAGCAGATAAACATGGTTGTCCTACAGTTCCCTCCCAAAGAGTCCTGAAGGATCCTAGTCATTTTGCTGTCACGATATGGAACATAGCTTTTCTGAGGAGAAATGAAACTGAGTGAGAAAAAGAAACCTGATATGAAGGGCAAGAGGGTAGGAATTGAATTGAGTGAAACTTATTGAGTGACGGGATGAGAAGATTGAAAGGCTTGGGGGAGGGAAATAAGGATATAATGAGATGAGGTAAAGGTAGAAGGGACACTCACTGTGCCTTCAGCCAGGGCAGAGATCACATTCCCCAATGCTGACAAAGACTTGTTGATATTCTTTGCTTCATCCAACACAGCTCCCTCTGCCCCTGTTTTGCTGACCTATTCAGGAAGAGAAGGATGTATGTGTCATTCCAAACTTCAAACAGGCTGAACTTTCACTCTCAGCTGGAGTTTCTCATATTTTTAGGGATGAGAAGGATAGAGAATAAACTAAAAGTTAAACTTGAATAAGAGGACTTTTTCCATTAGCCAGACTTTCAAAGACTTTGATAAGAAAAGTTGCCCCTTGAGATTTCCCACCTCCAACCCTGACCCTCCTTCTAACCTTCTCACTTCCTGCCAAGTCCACTAGATAGAGCTTCCCACTGAGCTTTTGCTCAGTCTCCACATTTTCTTGCTTGATGTTGATAAGGAAAATGCTGTGACTCCGGGAGCTGTGCTCATTCATGTCTGACAAGGGTAAGGGAGAAAAGGGTAGAATAATAGCCATCCTTCCCTCTGGCTCAGTGTCCCTGGCCCACATAGACACTTCCTTTTCTGAAGGATAACAATGCTCCAGATTCCCTTCTGCTCCTTAGTTTTGAAACTCCAAAGACAGGAAGAGAGACAGAAGTACACACCCACATCCATACCCCACCCCCCACAAACACACACATCTTAGTTTTCCTACTTACTAGTAACTGCCACGTGGCGATTTGATTTCCCCTCATCAATAACATCCAAAATTTCTTCTGGACTAGACACAAAGCGCTCAGTGCAACCCTACAAAGTAAATATAGACTTGAAAACATTGGCCACAATACTTCCAAGACACTAGATTGAAGGCTGACTACATAGCTTTTCAATCCCAAAGTTCTGTATCATTCAGTCAATTGTAAAACTACTCTTCAAATTCTGACCTCACTAGACGTTTGACCTTAAACACACCACTATCTACTTTGCCCTACCCCCATACTCCCCCCTTCTAATTCTTGGGACATTGATATTCTGAATCTTCAGACACTGACCTCCAAATTTCCATTCTTCCTCCAACCCCATTCTCACCTTGACAAATGGCACCCGGTTCTTATCTTCATGCACAGAGAGATTTGTCTTGGTCACTGAATTGGGATGAAGAAGGGTAAGACCTGTTATCTGAGTTCCTGTTCTACTTCTATTTTTCTATCATTCCCAAATCATGCTGAAGTTTTTTTTTTTTTTTTTTTGGTTTGTTTTGTTTTCCCTGCCCATATTTCTCTAGACGTCATGAAGAATCCTTGAAGGTCTAACTCCTTTGCCTCTCCCCTAGAATTCTAACCCAAGAATTATATGTCCTTAGCTTTTTTTTTTTTTTTTCTCCAGGTTGGATCTCCTTAACTCCTCTCTCAAACCTGTAGTCCTTTATTTTTAAGAGATATTCTTATTATTATCTTCTATAGCCTTTTAATTCTTAGAAAGGCTCATAGAGGTTACAGAACAATGCTTTTGTTCCTTCCCAAAGTTTTTATACTTTGCATGTCTTCCAAAATTGTTCTCAAATAGGATAACAATAGGAAAATTTCTTCTCACCATCCTCCCATCTTCCCTTCTGTCCACTTCCCAGAAATCGACTAATACTCACCATCCAGCAGGTCACGAATTTTATCCAGATAAATCTCAAAGTAAGAAACCTGAATAGGGGAAAAGATGGGAATAGAGGGAAAAGACCTATGATTAAATAACTCTTCTCTTACTATTGGTAGGAGAGACAGATCAGTATAGTAAAAAAGAACACTGATAGAAGAACTGAACAAGTTTAACATATATTGGATTGTTTGCTATCTGGCAGGGGAAGAAGGGAGAAAAATTTGGAACACAAGGTTTTGCAAGGGTGAATATTAAAAACTATCTTTGCATATATTTTGAAAATAAAAAGCTATTGTCAAAAAAAAGGATACTGAGTTTTTTGTAATGATTCGTGTGTTTGAAATCCAACTTCAACACAGGCAAATAGTTTGGGCAAATCACTTAATCTCTCTAGCCCTCAGTTTCTTCATTTGTAAAATAAGAGTAATAATACTTGCCTTACCTACCCTCATAGAGATGATATGAGAAAAACACTTTGGAACTTTATGTATTTTAATATATAATTGCTTTATATATTATGATGTAAAATGTTTGTAAAATTTCCATGATCCCTTCTAACCTTAATACTTGTGAATTCTAATTGTGATCAAGAGAATATTGTATTAATTTGATGAATTCTTCAATCAACCTAATGAGACAGGTTACAGAGTATAAAATTTTATTAGGAGGCATCTGATGGGTCCTTCACAAAAACTGAATTCCTTTATAAGATACAGAATTCCAATAATTAGCTAATTAATCACTGAGATATAGGAGTATGGATATGGGAGGATTCTTACAGGAATTACCTGTAATTCAAGCCATAATAGCAGCTTCATTTCTCTTTCTTGGATTCTAAGAAGCTAGCGTAGGGGCATGGGACCTGGTGGGGGGGGGGGAGATAAAAAATCCAGACCTTGCCACTTCCTACTGTTTCTATTATTCCAAACAATATAAGTCCAATGAAAAGAGAAATGTTTATTTAATACCCCCCATTCAAAATATGTTAAAGGTAGTCTAAGTCATAAAAATAGTACTTACAGTCCTCTGAGAGATTCTGTAAGATTCTCTAGATAAGAAGGGAATGAATTAATGTCCAAAGTTGATGTTACTTGAGAAATCTCACTTCTCTGGACAGAAAATTAAATAGTGGGATTATTCTGCTTAGAAATCATCAAATAGTTGCCCCAATAACGCCAAGTTCATCGGGGAAAGCTGATGCACTACTTGAGAATCTTTTTGCTTATGCACTTCTATGAATCCTTTATGTCTTATGTACATTTTGTAGAATGAAAAATGTTAGTGTATACTTGATGCTCTTTTATTGCACAGTAATTCATAGGCTTCCTTATACATGAATGTCCTTTAACTCATTTGGGAGTGAACATAAACTATAGACACTAGCTATCCTATTTGTATTAGGTTTTTTTTCTGAAATAATTCTAGTTGGATGCAATGAGTCAAGGAGAGAATGTGGTTATCATGTCACAGTTTAGAGTGAGAAGCAGAGATAAATGCTTGGGCTACACATTATATTGATATATGGCTTTGGGTGAACATTTCCTTGATGAGGAGGAGCAGGGGGAAAAAAAACTATGTCTCATTTTTCCAAAACTAGAGAGACAGATGGAGCTGCAGGAATTGAGACGAATACAACATTTTTAACTAGGTCCAAATAGTATCTATCTGGTCAGCTCTGAAAATGGTAAGGGATCAGAAGAAGCACTAACTCTGATGTTGGAGGTTGAAGGCACCTAAAGAGAAGAACATATACAGCTTTTCTGAAGACAGCTTGGCAGCTAGTCTAGTTATCTAGAATCTGTTTGTGTTTATGGCTAGAATAAGGGTACTTTAGAATAAGATTTCCATTTCCAAGATTTCCACTTTGTTAATATTCTATATTCTATATATGTTCTGTAATTTAATCTCAATGTTAACTGTTAATCTATAGTCTATATTTTAATAAATCTGTGCCTATTCTACTTACATTTCTTCATATAATTGCTAACGAACTTTTTTTTAATTACAGGGAGTTTGGTGAGGAGTAGGTAGGACATAATTGAGAATCTCTAAATGTCAGGAAAAAGACCAATGGCAATGATTAGATAGAGAAGGGATAACCATCCTTAGAACTCATACCTCTAAGTCTTGCAATAGAGAACTAATTTAGCATATAGTTGAGATTTGATCTTTGGTATGCTAAATTTCCTGTTCAAATAATAAGGAGAATTTAAAAGAAAGAGTGTTTGAAAGGGAATTTAGTAGGAGAAGGCAATTTATTGGAAGAGTGAGATGAGGCACACCAGAGGAGAAAAATATAAACTTAACATCTGAATTCCCCTCTGGTTTCATTATATACCTAATTTCCCCATCCTTTCCACTTGCTCAAGATATCCAACTATTTTGTCATACTCACCTTGATGTGAAACTCAAGGTTCTCATCCATGGAGTAGATATGATTGAAGATATCACGGGCAATTCGAGGAATGATTCCCATGAGCTGAGGATCATGCAACTTCCCCTAGATAAAGAGGAACATATCAAAGTCAGACTGAATCATGGGGAAGAGTATAGATGTAGGAACGAAAGTATCTTCTATAGGCAGATTATTTGCATCAAATTGTATGTGAATTAATAATACAAAGGTAACAGACTGATTCATATGTGATATAAAATAAAATTTATAAAGTAGAATAGTTGGCTCATTCTGCAATCAGATGTTGGTTATCTAAGGTCTTGAAGGTCTACTAGTGTCACTAACACCTTAGTGGAAAAGGGATGTAAGAAATAAATAAGGGGTCTCATGGATTGAAAAAATGAAGTGAGCTAGTCAATTACTATAGCAAGACATAGGGACAGACTTTGTTGTTTCTTTTCTGGAACAAAAAGAGAAAAACTGGAAGATATGGCAAGGGGAAAATTGAGTCAGGCTGAAAATAAAATATTGTTCATTCAAATTATCCTTAGCAGGTTCATAGATGATTCCTTTCAATCTACCTCTCAATCAGGGCACTGTAAAATATATTGAGGTCTCTGTCCCTCTCCACAAAAGATAGAAATCCATTTTAAGGGACTAACTTCCTCAAAACTTCCAGCCTCTTTTTTTGCTCCTGCAAAGACACCAGAATTCTCACCTCCATAGTGTGTGTCTTTCCTGATGAGGTTTGTCCATAAGCAAAAATAGTGCCATTGTAACCAGCAAGAACATCTGGAAGAAAAGAATGGTATTGGTAAAGAGAAGGTTTAAAAAAGAGAACTGAGACATAGGAACTGTCCCTTCCCTTTACACAAACTATACCAATTACCTTTGACAATTTGCATAGCACATGCATGATAAACTTGTTCCTGTGTTGTATTTGGAGGGAATACTCGGTCAAACACATACGGCTTGCCCTGGAGTAGAAAGAGATGGTTTCAGATATGATGAAGGGTAGGTGCCCTTTTTTCCAGGCCCCAAGAAGGGACAAAACTCCCACCTTTACCTCTATTTCTCCATAAATTTAAAATCTGGTCTGGGGGAGTTGCAAAGTAGCAAATGCAAAAGAGCAAAGAGGGGAAGGAAGCAGGAAATCAATAGAACAGTAACTATTTACAGTACTGGATGGGGTAAAAACTGACAAAAAAGAATATAAAGGGAGAGATGAGATGGAGACAGAAAAAGATTACATTTTTGAACCTATTGGCTTAGTATGCCACCTCTAGAATGAGATAATGAGAAAAAAGCAGCAAAGAAGGTTAAACAAACAGTTCTTTAATATTAAAATTCCATCTCAGTCCTTTGAAATATAAACCTTTGCCTTTCCCCAAAACTGTCTTCGTGTCTCTAACCAATGACAGAGAAATAGAGAAAACCAAAACATATCTGTTCTTTGGCTAGTGATTCTAGCCTACTCTCAACTCTAATCATTTATCCATGTTTTGTGAATTCAGGCATACAGCCAGAGGAGATCACACACACACACACACACACACACACACACACACACACACACACACACACACGAATCCCTGAGTCAATCTTGTTCTCACAGTTCCTCTTCCTGAGTCTCAGCAAAGATGGTTAAATGGTCAAATACTCCCAGACAACCCTCCCATTAGTAGTATTCCAGAGGGCTCTAAACTCTCCAGAGGGCGCTATAGCTACATTAAAACTGGGGGAGCTCTCCAAATGCTGAAACATTAAGCTACCTCAGCCACCCCCTCCCCAAACTCCCATCCTTTTTTCTTTTGCTTGGATTGGAGGTAAAGGGGAAAATCAAAGATACAAGATAATTCTAGGAAGGATTGTTATACTTGTGGCAGTAAGACATTCATGAGCTAGAAATATTAGATTAACAAAGTCCAGTGAGGTATAGTGAAAAAGGCATTAATTGGGAGTAAGGAAACTTGGTTTTAAATCTCAGTTTTAATTCTTAGTAATTTGAGCCTCAGTTTTATCACTTGCAAAATGGAGGTAATGGCAATCATGCTATGTATCTCACAGGATTGCTGTTTGGAAAATATTTTGTAAACTTTAAAGTTCTATGTAAAATATGATTAATTAATAATGTGATCCTAACTTAAATAATTTTAGGAATTTGGAGGTTAAAAAGAATGCTGCTGATGTGTTAAATCCCATTGCTAGAACTTAAAGCTTTGTTTTAGTTAAAATTGAACTATTCTTTAGAGAAATTATGCTTTTTAAAAAAAATCATACCTTAATATGAATGAGTTTATCAAATTCTTCTCTGGGGGAAGTTTTGATTGTAAGGGGAGATCAAGGGGACATTGGGGATAAAGAGGAAGTGCTACCAAAGAGGGGCATGATTGAGGAATGAAGTGGCTGCAGGTAGGATTGAAATTCATGACAATTTTGCCCAGGATGGAATGAAGATAGGGCAATGTCTTCATGGAGATTAGCCAAGTAACAAATACCAATAATCCTTCAGACTTCCATTCCCATCTTCACTCAACAAATTATTTTGTATTCAACAAATATTATCGAATAGAACTAAGCAGAAATGTTGAACAATGGAATTCCCATATACTAAATCTCATTATAAAATGAATATGTACAGTCCCTGTACTATCTTCCAACCTCATGAGATGTATCTCCTTTGCTCCATACCCCTTATTGCCATAGTGATTGCCGTCACTTCTAGTGAGCTTCCATCCTAATTGGGAAGTGAAGGTAGGTGCTAAAAACATCTTGGAAGCCAAGAAACTGGTTAAATCAGAAATGCACACACATTTCCCCTTTTTAGCCTCTAATATCCAATATATAACTTATATCCCACCCACAGTCATTTCTAACCTTTCTAGAAATTAATAATGGAAAAAAACTGGAGAGTTCTCATTTAAAGAGCCTAGAAATCCCAGCCTTGAGAATGTGTCCTGCCCATAAATAATCTATCTACTCCAAATTAAATCTTTCTCTATACTTAGTCTCCTTATTCTGCTCCTAATCCATGTCTTTTCAGCTTCTTTTCACAATTCTCTATGGAATGTTATATGAGATACAGGGGTAAGTAAGGGTACTCCTTTTCAGGTGCCTTAATCTAAGACACCTAGTAATGTCTGAACTGAGAACACTAAGCCTTGTCTCCTTGGTGATGCTCTTGGGGATTGTCACCATAGCAATGCCAGACACACAGACTCTAGAGTGCTCACTTCTTTGTCCTTTCTCTCATTGGGTCTTGGTCCTCTGACCACCCAAAACTAAAAAGGATACTGGGACCCACCCGCAAAAGCTGAAGTAATTAAGCATAACCCTCATGCTGTTTTCTAACACCATTCCCATCTCTAGTAACACTGCAATCAAGTCACAAAAATCAAGTCCCAAGCCAAATTTTTTGAGGTATTCCTCCCTTTTCCTATCCAACTCAATCTTAAATACTCCACAGCTTTTTGAAAAGGGGAGTTGATAGTATCTAGGGCTATGAAAAAAGCTAGCAGGCACTGGAGTAAAGGAACATATGTGTGGAAGGAATTAGAATATGGGGTTAATTATCATTCCTTCTCTGTTTGCTCCACCTCTATCCTGGTAGGGATGCATCCTAGACAGCCTGGCGCCCCAGACACCAGGCCTTTCTCCACCAGAGCTGTCAGAGAGATCTAAGCACACAGAGAAACAATGAATGACAGAGAGTGAGTACACACCATACAGTAACCCAGACACCATTTTAAAATAAAACAAGCTATGAATATCGTTCATGACCCTTTCCCCAGATCCATGGGGAAAGTTATAAGTGGAAGTTGGGGGCCAGAAAAAAGAGAATTATAATGGTGTCCCCTAACACAAAGCTTTAGTCATCTAATGTGGTTTAAAAACAAAACAAAACAAAACAAAACAATAGGTCTAATGAGACCAGGTAATTCTGACTATAAAGAAAGAAAATTGCAAGGATTTAGGGCCAAGGAAGATTATCCTTCTCTTTTCCCTGAAGATACTTCCTATGATCTTCTCTTATATTTCAGCAGATCTTAAAACAGCTCTGTCCCCTAATTTACTCTTCTCAACCACTTTCTATTATGTCATTTTTTTCAATATTCATTTTTATAAGATTTATAGTGCCAAAATTTTCTCCCTCTCCAAGACAGCAAGCAATCTGATATAGATTATATATGTGCAATCATGTTAAACATATTTCCACATTAGTCATTTAATTTTTCCTTCAACAAGAATCTCCCTCAAAATACCTAATACCTCCAGAAATGCCTCTTTTCTCAGGTCTCATGCCCTTGTTATAAAGACAAACATGGATGTAAAATAGAAAGATAAAACTTCCCAGGATTCTGAGACAAAATGGCCCCTCTGTTTAAGCTTGTAAAATGAAAAAGACAAGGAGAGAGATGGGAAAATCTGAAGACTCAAAAATGAGGGAAAAAATGGAGGTAGTCTCAATTAAGTCCCTCTTCTTCCTTCTTCCCTTCTTTGAATGTATATCCCCTACTCTCTTAACTGGGAAAAGCTGAGAGACATTATTCATTCCTTATCTTTTAATTAAATAGAAACATAGCACAAAAGTATTATGAAAGAAATTGAGAAAAATTTAGTTCAATGTTATATGAAAAATCCATCTGCAACAACTAAGCTCAGGAGTAAAGTGAATAGAGTATGTAAAATCTAGCTAATTTGCTCACTTATACCAACCACTCATATTCCCACAATCTTGTTTTCCTTTATGTCTTCATGCCCAGACTTAATCACAGTTTCATTGAACCCTCGGATCTGGAATATGAACAGACTATAAAAATTACATTCCTAAAATTTGAAGAATCAGTGAGAAGCTCTGAGTGATCTAACATAAATTATACTGTATAGGAATTTATCAAGAAGTGGTCATCTACCTCCTCTTGAAGATCACTTCATTCAACCCCCCATTTTAGAGACAAGGAAAATGAAGCCTGTTAAATTTAAGTCATCTGGATAATAAGTAGAAGACTTGAGATTCTAATCCAGTTCTTCAGGCTCCAAATCTAGTGTTCTTCCTGCTCACTAATGGCTGCTGAAAGAAAGAAAAGCTCACCTTTAAATAGTAATTTTATTTTATTTAGGTTGGGTTTGGTAAACATTGGAGGAAGGGAGGGAAGAAAAAGTGTGGAAAAGGAAAAAAGAAAAGCAGACTGTATCTTCATGGAAGCAAATAAACACATAAAAATGATAGGCAAGTAAGCATCCATCTTTTTGAGTCAACAGTTAAGACTCCAATTTGGAAGAGGACAATTTGGTTGTCCTTGAGGGCTGAGGAGGTAGGGAGGAATGAATTTCTCTCACTAGTCACTCCTCTTTCATCTAAAGCTCCATTCTCCTTGTCTTTAGCCCTTCCCCATAATCATTGCTCCACTTAAATATATTGTATTTTAATATTTCCCCCACCCAGACTCAACTATAGACTTTTCAGGTCTCAAGCTCTATCACTTTTACATTATGTTCTAACTTAAGGAATCACTTGGAGGCCAGAGCCACACAGTCCTTATTATCACAGTTGTGGCAGATATGAATTATGAAGGTTTAGGAAAGTTTAAGATGCTACCAGAAGCTTAGACTGGAGCCTGGACCTAGGAATCAAACCTAGGCCAGGATGCAGGGGAATGACGTGAACTCTTGATCTCCTCCTCCATGGGTGGGGACTGTTGTGATGAAACTGAAGTGGCTTCATCTGATTACTATGAAAAGAGGTGGTTAAATAATAATGAACATGTTGGCTATTTTTTGAAGAGATAAAGGGACCTTTATTAAATAAGTCCCATCCTGAATGTTTTTCCCTACTAAATTCAGGCCTAAGAGGTTGTAGAGAATTTGTTATTTTTTCTTTTTTATCTCAAAGGCTTTTTTTTCCCTGTCAAACCAATTTAGAGTGGGAGGGTGCAAGCAATGACCTCCAGAATCATGAAAGAACAAGTTAAGGAGATGGCAGTAGAGCTTAAAAATGGAAATAGCCCTCCAATCTACCAGTCCCCAGAGTCAAAGAAAGGTATTCTCTGGCCCCATAGACTAGATCTCCCTGGGGTAAGCAGAACAACTGAGCACAACAAAAACCTTTTCCTAGCAGATCTAGCGTCTCAGCTGGGGTGTGGTTGGGATGCGAAGCCTCTAACCTATACCCACATTCTGGAGGGTGGCAAGTGAAAACGGGCAATACAGATGAGATTAAGAATGGAATCTTGACCTCTGAATTAGAAAATGTGAGAGTTAAGTGTATTGCAATTGGGTTAGCATCCTTCAGAGGGGAGAATTTGCAATCAATGATTGAATTGGGGTGGGGATTAAAAGGAAGACAACTAAATGAACCAGCTTTACCTCTGCAGATAACCCAGAGTTCAAATCCTAACCCAGGCCACACCCATATAAGGCCTGAGCTAAGAAATGAGTGGGGTGGAGAGGGAGGGGCTGCGGAAGTGGGGGATGGAGAAAGATGGGGAGAAATAGGAAAGGGATGATGGAGGGAAAAGGGTAATGGAGAGTGAAGAAAGATGGAGACAAGAGCTGGATGAGTGGAGAAAGAAAACAAGCATTAATTCTGACATCTGGGGCATAATCTATACAGATGCCCATCCCTGCACCCCATCGTCCTCATCTGGTGGGCACTCACCCCAATAATGACGCTGTCATCCCCTTGAAAAAGAGGGATAAATTTGTCACCCCGAAGAATCTCCGACTGGTTCAGGGGTCTGAATCGACAGAGCACCTTGATGCTGCATTCATTGTTGGTCTCCGCCATGGTGATGACCGGTGGTGGTGGTGGTGGTGGTGGTGATGGTGTGGGGGCGCTTTGGAGAGAGGCTTGGGGAGCTCAGCAGAGACAGACGAGGGAGGAACAGAAGGGACTCAATCTCTTGGACTGATGCTGTGTGGAGAAGGAAGAGGAAGGCTGATGAAGGGAAAGAAACTGGGGAAGGTCTCTGTGGTGGCTCTGGAGATTTTTAGAGAAAACCCCCTCAGCTTCGTCTCCCGTTTTCTCTCTCCTCTCTGCCTCAGCCCCTCCCGCTGCAGCTCTACTCTGCGGGGTTGCTAGAGTTGGAGGGGGGGGGGGGGGAACCTGGAAGAGAGAAGGAGGCGGAGCTTCTCTTAAGGTGGAAGGGTTTAGGCTGTTGATGGGAAGGGATCCAGCCCCTCAACCCTTCCTTAATTTGCTAGATAAACTAATAATCATCCCTTCTCGCACCAGAGGGAACCTGGGTTCCCCTCCAATCCCCCCATTTCCCGTATAATCATTGAATCCTGAATACCCTTGTCCCCTCAGATAACCAGTTTGACAATGTTGGCTAAGAACTGGCTGCAGAGGATCAACATCCCCGCCTCCCTCTCCAGCTCCACCCTCTAAAAGTGGAGGAGGGGAATAGGGAGATACAGCTCCCCATCCCAATGGAAGAAGGCATAATGATCAAGATTCCGGTCCTTTTCCTTCCCAGACAGCTGCCCCTCCTCCTTAGTATAAATTGGGGGTGGGGGAGGGGCTTGGGGAGGGAAGGGAAGGCCTTTCCCTACAACTGAGTAGTTCTTAAAAGAAACAAATAGCTCTTCTACTATCAGTTGCATTCCAAGGCCTGGAAAGTATGAGTTGTTGAGATATTCTCATTTCTACTATCATACACTTTCTCTGGAAGGGCAAAGGTCATGTGTAGAGGAAAGGTTTTGGAGTTCAAAGGAGAGAAAGCATCCTAGATTCCTCTGTGGACTAATGTGTGTGCATGTGTGAGTGTATAAATAAAGACATGGAGAAAGGGTTGTTCTGGTTCTGGTTATTCCTCCTTAAGAGAGAGGGAGAGTTTCGGAAGTCAAAAGACTTGGGTTTAAATCCATTTCAACCACTTAATGCCATAGCCAGAGTGATTGGTATTTTTGTTCAAGGGCAACAACATGGTGGTCAAGGATTTTGCTTCCTTCCCACAGCAATTGCAGTTCCCGTGCAACTGGCATCCTCTTGCAAATTCAACTGCCTTCCTCTGGCAACCACAATCCCTGGAGCTTGATCTCGTGGTCCTTGACCTGCCTTAGCCATTACTTTGCTGAAATTGAGCCCAGGCCAATCCAGTCCCTGTGGACCACCTAGCTTCCCAACTTTGTCAGATTGAGGACTGGACTTTCTGGGATTACTGCTCTCCCCAACTCCTTAAGAAAACTCGGACTCTTCACTGAAGCTTCTTTCTTCCATCCCCAGATGAATTTATCCCAGGTGCAAGAAATCCTAGTTGAAGTTCTGAGCTGTGTGACCTTGAACAAATCATTACTTCTTGTTTCTCTTTCCTCATTTGCAAAATGAAGATATTGGACCAGATCATCTTGAAGGTTCACTATACCATCTGATTCTTTGGTATTCTCATTTCTGCTCACTGGATTGAGGGAGGCACTAAAATGTAAATGGCAAATAGGGGAGCAGGAAAGGGGGGGGAGAGAGAGAGCTTTATGCATCCATCATTTGTGAAATGGCATATATATATATATGTGTGTGTGTGTATGTGTGTATATGTGTGTGTGTGTGTATGTGTGTGTGTGTGTATGTGTGTGTGTGTGTGTGTATGTGTGTTGTTGAATGTCCTGAATTTCCCAGCTCAGTCATCCCTTCCCTTTTTGAGACTCCTGAACAGAAAGTCATCATCCCTCAAATCCCCTCCCCCAGGTCTGAGTCCTGCTGCAGCCCCTGAGCTGCAAGTCAAGAAGCAAGTCAGATTGATTTTTCTAAATGTCATTAGCCTTGGCAGGCAAGCGAGGAAGTTGGGAAGCAGAGTCAGACTGCAGGAGCTGGAAAGGGCTATTTGGACACTGTGAAATTCTCTAGGGTGAGAGGAATAATTGAACAGTCCATGAGAAGCCTGTGCACTAAGGTGAGAAGCCAGACTAGAAGTACCCAAGCTAAGGACAACTAAGAATTTTTTCAGGATGAGCATCAACACCATTCCACCCAATGTAGGCTAAAAGACATTGAATGACAAGGGGCAAAGGATAAGGAGACAAAGAAACATGAAAAAGAAATGGGAGCCGTGGAGGAAGATGAATTGTAATGGACAACTCACAATTATATTTGCTTTATTCATCACAATCCTGTAAGGTAGTTGGTATGAGCATTGTTGCCCTCATTATACTAAAAAAAAGTAAAGTGAATTATCCACTGGGTCATCCATTTTAAAAAGTGCAACCAGAATTCAATCCATATAGTTTGACTCCAAGTACAATTTTCTTTCTACCACATCATACTTTTCCATTCATGCAGTCAATAGCTGTGGCATCTTTTTATACATTTTTTTAAAGAAACATATGCAAAAATAACTTCCAACATTCACCTTTGCAAAATCTTGTGTTCCGAATTTTTCTCCGTATCCTTTCTTCCTCCCTCCCCAAGACTGCAAGCAATCTGCTATGGAATAAACATATGCAATTCTTCTAAACATATTTCCATATTCATCATGCTGCACAAAAAAAATCTGATCAAAAGGGGGAAAACATGAGAAGGAAAAAAACCAAGCAAATCACAATAACAACAAAAGTAAAAATATTACATTTTGATCCAGTTCAGATTCCATGGTTCTCTTGCTAGATGCAGATGGAACCTCCAGGATAAGTCTATTGGAATTGGCCTGAATTATCTCATTGTTGAAAAGAACCAAGTCAATCACAGTTGATCATCACATAATCTTGTTGTGTGTACAATGTTCTCTTGGTTGTGCTCACTTCATTTAGCATCAGTTCATGTAAGTCTGCCCAGGTTTTTCTGAAATCCACCTCTACATCATTTTTATAGAAAAATAAAATTCCATTACATTCATATGCCATAACTTATTTAGCTATTCCCCAACTGATGGGCATCCGTTGACTTTCCAGTTCCTTGTGTGGCATTTTTTTTGAGATTTCAGCAAAATAAAATGATAACCATGCAGCCTCGATCATTTGTTAAATGGAGATTAATAATGCATAAATTACCCATCTGCATCATTATTCAATAAACATTAGTAACCTACTAGGTGCCAAACACTGTGCTAAGGCTTGAGAAATCAAAATAGTCAAAAGACACTCTTGCCTTCAAGGAGCTTAAAATGAATGGGGGAGACAACATACAAATAAATACAAAGCAAGCTATATACAGGATAAATAGGAAATAGTCAACCAAGGGAAAGCACTGGAATTAAGAGGGATTGTAGAAGGCTTCCTGTAAATAATAGACTTGTGAGGAAATCACCTACAGTCCATGTGATATATAATCTATTATTTTCTGCCCATAGAGTACACTGGAAAGGGTGCTGGAAATGGAAGCAGAAGACTGATCAGTTTAAATCTCAACTCTAACACTTTTTTTTAAATTTATATTTTTTTCAATTAAGCATGAATTTTCTTTCCTTCACACTTCCCCCATTACTAGGAAGGGGAAGAGAAATCCTTTGTAATAACTATGCATAGTCAAGCAAAACAAATTTTCATATTGGTCATGTCCAAAAATATGTATCTTAATCTACAATACTGTCACCTCTCTGTCAGGGGGTGGGTGAGATGCTTCTTTGTCAATACTCTGAAAACATGGTAGATCAAGAATTAAGAATTTTTTTTTAATGAGGCAATTGGGGTTGTTACTTGCCCAGGGTCACACAGCTAAAAAGTATTAAGTGTCTGTGGCTGGATTTGAATTCAGGTCCACCTGACTTCATGGCTGGTGCTCTATCCACTGCTGCCCCAAGAATAAAGAATTATTCTTATTCTTCTTATTATTATAGCTTTTTATTTACAAGATATATGCATGGGTAATTTTTCAGCATTAACCCTTGCAAAACCTTCTGTTCCAAATTTTCCCCTCCTTTCTACCCCCCCCAAGATGGCAGGTAGATCAATACATGTTAAATATGTTAAAGTATGTGTTAAATACAAATAATGTACACATGTCCATATAGTTATTTTGCTGCACAAGAAAAATCAGACTTAGAAATAAGGTAAAATTAACCTGAGAAGGAAATAAAAAATGCAAGTGGACAAAAACAGAGGGATTAGAAATGCTATGTTGTGGTTCACACTCATTTCCCAGAGTTCTTTCACTGGGTGTAGCTGGTTCTATTCATTATTGAACAAATGGAACTGATTTGGTTCATCTCATTGTTGAAGAGGGCCACGTCCATCAGAATTGATCATTATATAGTATTGTTGTTGAAATATACAACTATCTCCTGGTCCTGCTCATTTCACTCAGCATCAGTTCATCTAAGTCTCTCCAGATCTTTCTGAAATCATCCTGCTGGTCATTTCTTACAGAACAATAATATTCCATAACATTCATTTACCACAGTTTAGAATTAAGAATTTTTAAGACCATCAACACACAAGACTCTCATAGAAGAAATTAAAAAGGCTCTCACAAGAGAGCTAGAAGAAAAATGGGAAAAGGAAAGGGAAGTTTGGCAAAAGAGTCTGGATAAGTCATTCCACTCATTTAAAGATAGAATGGATAAAGAAATCAAATCCTTGAAAAACACAATTAGTGAACTGGAAAAAGAAAATAGCTCTCTAAAAAATAAAATTGGCGAAATGGAAAAAAATTCCATAGAACAAAACAACTCACTTAAAAACTCAATTGGACAATTAGAAAAAGATATTTAAAAATTGAGTGAAGAACATAATTCATTAAAAATCAGAATCGAACAAATGGAAATGAATGACTCAAGGAGACACCAAGAATCAGTCAAACAAAACCAAAAAAATGAAACAATGGAAACAATGCCAAATACCTTCTTGGAAAACAACAGACCTGGAAAATAGATCTAGGAGAGATAATCTAGGAATTATTGGACTTCCTGAAAAATATGATGAAAAAAAGAGCCTGGACACTATTTTCCAGGAAATTATCAAAGAGAACTATCCAGATGTTATAGAAACAGAGAGTAAAATGGACATTGAAAGAATTCATCAATCACCTACTGAAAGGGACCCTAAAATCAAAACTCTAAGAAATACAGTGGCCAAATTCCAGAACTATCAGACCAAGGAAAAAATACTGCAAGTTGCTAGAAAAAATCAATTCAAATATAGAGGAGCTACAATAAGGATTACTCAGGACCTAGCAGCGTCCACATTAAAGGATCGAAGGGCCTAGAATCTGACATTCTGAAAGTCTAAGAAACTTGGTAAGCAGCCAAAAACAACTTACACAGCCAAAATGAGCATTTTTTCCCCAGGGGAGAAGATGGACATTCAATGAAATAAGTGAATTTCATCTATTTCTGGTGAAAAAATCAGAGCTAAACAAAAAGTTTGATCTACAAAAATAGAACTCAAGAGAAACCTAAAAAGGTAAGAAGAAATCTTGGGAACTATATCTGTGCTAAAGAACACATGTATACTTTGTTCTAGAAACTAGAGGTGGAAAGGAAATTGCACCAGGAAAAGGGTAAAGTGGGGGTACTACATCTCATGAAGAGGCAAAGGAAACCTATTATATCTGAGAGAAAGAATGGAGGGAAAAGTGTGTATCTTACTCACATCAGAATTGGATTAAAGAGAAAAATATTAGACATATTCTATTTATGGTGAAACTTCTCTCACCTCATTGAAAAGTGGGAGGGGAAAAATGAAAAGGGAAGGAGTAAGCTAAGCAGAAGGGAATACAGAAGTTCTGAGGAAAAGGGGTAAGATAGGGGGAGGAACTCTAAAGTGGGGGGAGGGATACTAAAAAGGGAGGCTGTGAGAAACAAGTAGTGCTCACAAGTTTAATACTGGAGAGGGGGGTAATGGGCAAGGAAAGGAGAAAAGCATAAGCAGGGGTTAACAAGATGGCAAGTAATACAGAATTGCTAATTTTAACCATAAATGTGAATGGGGTAAACTCCCCCCAAAAGAGGAAATGGTTAGCAGACTGGATTAAAAGCCATAATCCTACATATGTTGTTTACAGGAAACAAACCTGAAACTGGGTGATACATACAGAATAAAGGTAAAAGGTTGGAGCAGAATCTACTATGCTTCAGGTGAAGCCAAAAAAGCAGGGGTAGCCATCCTCATCTCAGATCAAGCAAAAGCAAGAATTGATCTAATTAAAAGAGATAAGGGGGGCAGCTAGGTGGCATAGTGGATAGAGCACCCACCTAGAATTCAGGAGGACTGGAGTTCAAATCTGGTCTCAGACACTTAACACTTCCTAGCTGTGGGACCCTGGGCAAGTCACTTAACCCCAGCCTCAGGGGGGAAAAAAAAGAGATAAGGAAGGCCACTATATCTTGTTAAAGGGTAGCATACATAATGAAGCAATATCAATATTAAACATATATGCACCAAGTGATGTAACATCTAAATTCTTAAAAGAGAAATTAAGAGAGCTGCAAGAAGAAATAGATACCAAAACTATAATAGTGGGAGATCTCAACTTTGCACTCTCAGAATTAGATAAATTAAACTACAAAATAAGAAAGAAGTCAAAGAGCTAAATAGAATACTACAAAAGTTAGATCTTTGGAGAAAACTAAATGGAGTCAGAAAGGAGTACACTTTCTTCTCAGCAGTTCATGGAACCTATACAAAAATTGACCATATATTAGGACATAAAAACCTCAAATTCAAATGCAGTAAGGCAGAAATAGTAAATGTATCCTTTTCAGACCACAATGCAATGAAAATTACATTCAATAAAAAAACTACGGGAAAATAGACCAAAAAATAATTGGAAACTAAATAATCTCATACTAAAAAATGATTGGGTGAAAAACAAATCATAGGCATAATTAATAACTTCACCCAAGAAAATGACAATAATGAGACATCATACCAAAATGTGTGGGATGCAGCCAAAGTGGTAATAAGAGGAAATTTTATATCTGTAGAGGCCAACTTGCATAAAACAGAGAAAGAGAAGGTCAATGAATTAGGCTTGCAACTAAAAATGCTAGAAAAGGAAAAAAATAAAAAACCCCAGTCAAACACTACATTTGAAATTCTAAAAAAATTTTTCTTTCTTTTTTTTTATAATTTATTAATTTTATAATTATAATTTTTTGACAGTACATATGCATGGGTAATTTTTTTTACAACATTATCCCTTGTAAAAAAAAAAAAGAAACATAAAAAAACAAAACAAAACAAAACAAAAAAACATTATCCCTTGTATTCACTTTTCCAAATTTTCCCCTCCCTCCCTTTACTCCCTCCCCTAGATGACAGGCAATCCCATATATATTAAATGTGTTACAGTATAACCTAGATACAATATATGTGTGTAAAACCAAATTTCTTGTTGCACAGTAAGAATTGGATTCCGAAGGTATAAGTAATCTGAGTAGAAAGACAATAGTGCAAACATTTTACACTCCTTTCCCAGTATTCCTTCTCTAGGTGTAGCTATTTCTGTCCATCATTGATCAACTGGAACTGAATTAGATCTTCCTTATATTGAAGATATCCACTTCAATCAGAATATATCTTTATACAGTATCATTGTTGAAGTGTATAGTAATCTCCTGGTTCTGCTCATTTCATTCAGCATCAGTTCATGTAAGTCTCTTCAAGTCTCTTTGTATTCATCCTTCTGGTCATGAAATTCTAAAAATAAAAGGAGAGATTAATAAAATTGAAAGTAAAAAAGTAAAGTAAAAAGTAAAAAAAAAATTTTAAACTATTGAATTAATTAATAAAACTAAGAGTTGGTTCTATGAAAAAACCAACAAAATAGATAAACCCTTAGTAAATCTGATTTTAAAAAGGAAAGAGAAAAATTGTTAGTCTTAAAAATGAAAAGGGAGAACTCACCACTAATGAAGAAGAAATTAGAGCAATAATTAGGAATTACTTTGCCCAGCTTTATGCTAATAAATTCGATAACTTAAATGAAATCAAAGAATACCTTCAAAAATGTAGCTTGCCCAGATTAACAGAAGAAGTAAATTGCTTAAATAGTCCCATTTTAGAAAAAGAAATAGAATAACCTATTAATCGACTCCCTAAGAAAAAATCCCCAGGACTAGATGGATTTATATGTGAATTCTACCAAACATTTAAAGAACAATTAACTCCAATGCTATACAAATTGTTTGAAAAAAATAGGGATTGAAGGAATCCTACCAAATTCCTTTTATGACACAGACATGGTACTGATACCTAAACCAGGTAGGTTGAAAACAGAAAGAAAATTATAGAACTATCTCCCTAATGAATATTGATGCTAAAATCTTAAATAAAATATTAGCAAAACGATTACAGAAAATCATCTCCAGGATAATATACTATGACCAAGTAGGATTTATACCAGGAATTGGCATAATTGACTATATCAATAACCAAACTAACAAAAAACATATGATCATCTCAATAGATGCAGAAAAAGCATACACTTGAGAGTATAGGAATAATTGGACTTTTCCTTAAAATAGTCAGGAGCATATATTTAAAACTGTCAGTAAGCATCATATGTAATGGGGATAAACTGGAACTATTCCCAGTAAGATCAGGAGTGAAACACTATCACCATTATTATTCAACATTGTATTAGAAATGCTAGCCTCGGCAATAAGAGTTGAGAAAGAGATTAAAGGAATTAGAGTAGGAAATGAGGAAATCAAATTATCACTCTTTGCAGATGATATGATGGTATACTTAGAGAACCCCAGAGATTCTACTAAAAATCTTTTAGAAATAATTCACAACTTTAGCAAAGTTGCATGATACAAAATAAATCCACATAAATCCTCAGCATTTTTATACATCACCAAAACAATCCAACAGCAAGAGATACAAAGAGAAATTCCATTCAAAATAACTGTCAATAGCATAAAATATTTGGGACTCTATCTACCAAAGGAAAGTCAGGAATTATATGAGCAAAATTACAAAACACTTTCCGCACAAATAAAGTCAAATTTAAATAATTGGAAAGATATTAAGTGCTCTTGGATAGGCCAAGCAAATATAATAAAGATGAAAATATTCCCTAAACTAATCTATTTATTTAGTGCTATACCAATCAGACTCCCAAGAAACTATTTTAATGACCTAGAAGAAAACAACAGCAAAATTCATATTGAAGAACAAAAGGTATTTCAAGGGAATTAATGGGAAAAAAAATCAAATGAAGGTGGACTAGCTGTACCTTATCTAAAACTATATTATAAAGCAGCTGTCACCAAAACCATTTGGTACTGTCTAAGAAATAGATTAATTGATCAGTGAAATAGGTTAGGTTCGTAGGACAAAATAGTCAATAACTATAGCAATCTAATGTTTGACAAACCCAAAGATCCCAAATTTTGGGATAAGAATTCATTATTTGACAAAAACTTCTGGGAAAACTGGAAACTAGTATGGCAGAAATTAGGTATGGACCCACACTTAACACCTTACACCAAAATAAGATCAAAATGAGTCCATGATTTAGGCATAAAGAATGAGATTATAAATAAATTAGAGGAACATAGGAACATAGGATAGTTTACCTCTCAGACTTGTGGAGGAGGAAGGAATTTGTGTCCAAAAAAGAACCAGAGATCATTATTGATCACAAAATAGAAAATTTTGATTATATTAAATTAAACAGCCTTTGTACAAACAAAACTAATGCAAACAAGATTAGAAAGGAAGCAATAAACTAGGAAAACATTTTTACAGTTAAAAGTTCTGATAAAAACCTCATTTCCAAAATATATAGAGAATTCACTCTAAGAAAGACTCTATAAGAAATCAAGCCATTTTCCAATTGATAAATGATCAAAGGATATGAACAGATAATTTTCAGATGATGAAATTGAAACTATTTCCACTCATATGAAAAAGTGTTCCAAATCACTATTGATTAGAGAAATGCAAATCAAGACAACTCTGAGATAATACTACACACCTGTCAGATTAGCTAAGATGACGTGAAAAAATAATGATGAATGTTTGAGGTGATGAGGGAAAACTGGGACACTGATCATTGTTGATGGAGTTGTGAATGAATCCAACCATTCTGGAATTATGCCCAAAAAGTTATCAAGCTGTGCATACCCTTTGATTCAGCAGTGTTACTACTGGGCTTATATCCCGAAGAGATCTTAAAGAAGGGAAGGGGACCTGTATGTGCCAGGATGTTTGTGGCAGCCCTTTTTGTGGTGGTTAGAAACTGGAAAATGAATGGATGCCCATCAATTGGAGAATGGTTGGGTAAATTGTGATATATGAATGTTATGGAATATTATTGTTCTGTAAGAAATGACTAGCAGGATGAATACAGAGAGGATTGGAGAGACTTACATGAACTGATGCTGAGTGAAACGAGCAGAACCAGGAGGTAATTGTGCACTTCAACAAGGATACTGTATGAGGATGTATTCTGATGGAAGTGGATATCTTCAACAAAGAGAAGATCTAATTCAGTTCCAATTGATCAATGATGGACAGAAACAGCTACACCCAAAGAAGGAACACTGGGAAATTAATTTGAACTGTTTGCATTTTTGTTTTTCTTCTCAGGTTATTTTTACCTTCTGAATCCAATTCTTCTTGTGCAACAAGAGAACTGTTCAGTTCTGCACACATATATTGTATCTAAGATATACTATAACATATTTAACATGTATAAGACTGCCTGCCATCTAGGGGAGGTGGTGGAGGGAGGGAAGGGAAAAGTCGGAGCAGAAGTGAGTGCAAGAGATAATGTTGTAAAAAATCACCCATGCATATCAATGCATGTCAATAAAAAGTTATAATAATAATAAAAAAAATTCTTAAGACTGATGATTCATGTGCAAAAATGTGGCAGCCTTTTTTTAGTGTCAAGAAACTGGAAACTAAGTAAATGTCCATTAGTTGGAGAATATCTGAATAAGTTATGGTATATGAATATCATGAAATATTATTGTTCTATAAGAAATGATCAGGAGGATGATTTCAGAGAAGGCTAAGTGAAATGAGCAGAACCAAGATAACATTGTATACAACAACCACAAGATTATGATGATCAACTCAGATGGACATGGTTCTTTTCAACAATGAGAAGATTCAGGCCAGTTCCAATGGTCTTGTGATTGAGAGAGCCATCTGCATCCAGAGAAAGAACTGTGGGTACTGAATATGGATCAGAACTCTTTTTGGTTTTGTTTGCTTGCATTTTGTTTTCTTCCTAAATTTTTTTTCCTTTTGGATCTGATTTTTCTTGTACAGAATGACAATTGTGGAAATATCTATAGAAGAATTGCTCATGCTTAACATATATTGGATTACTTGCCATCTAGGGAAAGGGGTGGAGGGAAGAAAGGGAAAAAAAATGGAACACAAGATTTTGCAAGGGACAAAGCTGAAAATTATCTTTGCATATGTTTTGAAAATTAAAAGCTTTAACAATTAAAAAAAAAGACTTTCCTGGTGGTTGTTGTTTTTTTAAATAATGACAAGTACCTTTCTTCCCTCCCATTCCTACTTCTCAAATACACATACAGTGAAAAACAAAAACAAAAACAAAAACTAAAACCTTATAATACATACGTATAATCAAGTGAACAGCTTACAGCATTGGATGTGTGTGTGTGTGTGTGTGTGTGTGTGTGTGTATGTGTTTGTGTGTGTGTATCTCAAATTGCATTCTGAATCTATCATCTTTCTATTAGGAGGCAGGTGGAATATTCCTCTGGAATCATGATTGGTCATTTCACTGATTAGAATTCTTAAGTCTTTCAGAGTTGTTTGTCCTTAAAAGTATTGTTGCTATATAAATTGTTCTTCTGGTTTTGCTCACTTTACTCTGCATCAGTTCATACATGTCTTTCCCTTTCCATTCTATCTGGGTCAATTTCCTCCTCTATAAGGGGAAGAGTTTAGACAAAAATCCTTACAACAATATGTATAGTCAAACGAAACAAGTTCCAGCTTTAGGTATGAATAAGGATAAAAAATGTATTCAATATGTATTCTGGGTTTGCCAATTTTTTGTCAAGAGATTGATATTGTGTTTGTTTTGTTTTGTTTTTAACTAAGAAGTTTTAAATCTGAGGGAGATTTTCTTAAAGTGATTTTATTACAAAATGAATAATTTTGATTATATTAAATTAGGAAGTTTTTGTGCAAATAAAATCAATGCAGACAAGATTAGAAAGGAAGGAGAAAACTGAGGGAAAAAATCTTACATCTAAGGGTTCTGATAAAGGTCTCATTTCTAAAATATATAGAGAACTGACTCAAATTTATAAAAACACAAGCCATTCTCCAATTGATAAATGGTCAAAGAATATAAACAGACAATTTTCAGCTGGAGAAATTAAAACCATTTATAGTCATATGAAAAGGGGGTTCTAAATCACAGAGAAATGCAACTCAAGACAACTCTGAGGTACCACTACACACCTCTCAGAATGGCTAAAATGACAGGAAAATATAATGATAAATGTCGAAGGGGATGTGGGAATACTGGGACACTAATGCATCATTGGTGGAGTTGTAAACTGAGCCAAACATTCTGGAGAGCAATTTGTGGAACTATGCCCAAAAAGCTATCAAATGGTGCAAACTCTTTGATCCAGCAGTGTTTCTACTAAGCCTATATCCCAAAGAGATCATAAAGGAAGGAAAAGTACCTACATGTGCAAAAATGTTTGTGGCAGCCCTTTTTTGTGATGGTAAAGAACTAGAAACTGAATGGATGACCATCATTTGGGGAATGGCTGAATAAGTTATGGCATATGAATGTTATGGAATATTATTGTTCTGTAAGAAATGATCAGCAGAATGAATACAGTGAGACCTGGAGAGACTTACATGAACTGATGCTGAGTGAAGTGAATAGAACCAAAAGAACATTGTACACAGCAACAATAAGATTATGATCAATTCTGACTGATGTGGCTCTTTTCAACAATGAGGTGATTCAGGGTAATTCCAATAGACTTGTGATGGAGTGAGCCATCTGCATCCAGAAAGAGGACTATCAGGATTGAATGTGGACCACAACATAGTATTTTCACTTTTTTTGTTGTTCTTTGCTTGCTTTTTATTTTCTTTCTCATCCCCTCTCCCCCGTTTGTTCTGTTTTTTTCTTGTGCAGCACAATAAATGGAAATATGTTTAGAAGAACTGTACATGTTTAACATATATTGGATTGCTAATTCTCTAGGGGAGAAGGGAGGGAGAAGGGAGGGAGAACAATTTGGAACACAAGATTTTGCAAGAATAAATGTTGAAAACTATTCTTTGTATGTATTTTTTTCCATTTTTATTTTTTAAATTAATTTTATAATTATAATTTTTTGACATTACATATGCATGGGTAACTTTTTTACAGCATTATCCTTTGTACTCACTTCTTTTCCAAATTTTCCCCTCCCTCCCCTAGATGACAGGCAATCCCATACATGTTACATATGTAACAGTATATCCTAGATATATGTATGTAAAACCGCGTTTCTTGTTGCATGGTAAGAATTGGATTCGGAAGGTATAAGTAACTTGGACAGAAAGACAATAGTGCAAACAGTTTACACTCATTTCCCAGTGTTCCTTCTCTGGGTGTAGCTGATTCTGTCCATCATTGATCAACTGGAATTGGATTAGCTCTTCTCTATGTTGAAGATATCCACTTCCATCAGAATACATCCTCATACAGTATCCTTGTTGAAGTGCACAATTACCTCCTAGTTCTGCTCATTTCACTCAGCATCAGTTGATGTAAGTCTCTCCAGGCCTCTCTGTATTCCTCCTGCTGGTCATTTCTTACAGAACAATAATATTCCATAACATTCATATGCCATAGTTTACCCAACCATTCTCCAAGTGATGGACATCCATTCATCTTCCAGTTTCTAGCCACTATGAAAAGGGCTGCCACAAACATTTTGGCACATACAGGTCCCTTTCCCTTCTTTAGTATTTCTTTGGGATATAATTCCAATAATAGCAATGCTGGGTCAAAGGGTATGCACAGTTTGACAACTTTTTGGGCATAGTTCCAAATTGCTCTCCAGAATGGCCGGATTCTTTCACAACTCCACCAGCAATGCATCAGTGTCCCAGTTTTCCCACATCTCCTCCAACATTCATCATTATTTGTTCCTGTCATCTTAGCCTTTGTATGTATTTTGATAATAAAAAGCTATTTAAAATAAAAAAAAATAAAAAATAATTTATTTCGATATGATGGATTTTCTTTATAATCCTATGTATTTATTTTATTCATTTAAAAATATTATTCTGAGGGGAGCCCTGAATGTCTTTTTTTTAAAGCACTTTTGAAGTGGTTTATTTCAAAGAACTTTGCAAAAGTATCTCATTTTATCTGAATAACAACTTTGGGAGATAGGTGCTAGTATCATCCCAGCTTTACAGATGAGAAAACCAGGCTTAAAGAAGTTAAGTGATTGGGGGCAGCTAGGTGGCGCAGTGAACAGAGCACCAGCCCTGAATTCAGGAGGACCCGAGTTCAAATCTGATCTCATACTTAACACTTCCTGCCTGTGTGACCCTGGGCAAGTCACTTGACCCCAGCCTCAAGAAAAAAAAAAAAAGGCATAAAGATAATAAGTGTCTCAAGCTATATTTAAACTCAGCTCAGGTCTCTCCTGATTCCAGGTATAGCACTCTATTCACTTTTCTACTTATCTGTCTATAAAATGAAATCTCTCCTTCAAAGGAGAGATTGCTGTATTAAATATATTAAATGCTTTCTAGCTTGTCTATTGACAACCTGGATGATCTGGGATAGTAAAAACCACAACAATATTGTTTAAAGTTTGCAAAGTATTTTACATGCATTTTGTCATTTTTTATTTCATATTTTTATTGCTTCCCAGTGACGTAAAATAATTTTTAACATTTTGCCTGATTATACCCGTACATTAAATTTTAATACACATATATGAATCATGTTGAGAAAGAAAAAAAAAAAAAAAAACAGAACAAAAGAGAAAAACCACGAGGAAAAAAAAAACAAGGAAAAAAAAGTGAGCATAGCATGTGCTGGTTTACATTCAGAATCCATAGTTCTCTCTCTAGATCAAGATGGCATTTTCTGTCCAAAGTCTGTGGGATTGCTTTGGAGCACTGAGCCGCTGAGAAGAGCCAGGTCCCTCATAGTTGATCACAGGACCAGCTTGCTGTTACTGGGTACAATGTATTATTCCTGGTTCTGTTTGTTTCGCTCAGCATCAGTGCGTGCAAATCTTTCCAGGCCTTTCTAAAGTCCGCCTGTTCCCTATTTGTTCCCTATTTGTTAAAGAGCAATACTCCGTTACTTCCGTCCTCCATAACTTATTCACCCAGTTGATGTAAGGTCCAGTTTCTCTCACTCGGTTTAATTTTAGCGCCTCCTTTCTGAGATTATCTTCTCTTTCTTGTTCCTACGGAGTTCTCCCACACGGACTGCGAGCCTCGGGGAAGCACAGTCTGCCTTTGTTTCAGAGTTTGCTGTTCACTTGTGTCCCGCTCTTCAATACCCCATTTGGGTGGGGTTTCTGGCAGACACTGGAGGGTTTGCCACTTCTTTCTCCAGCTCGTTTGACAGGTGAGAAAATGGAGGCAAACAGGGTCAGTAACTAGCCCAGGGTCACGCTATTAGTAGCCACTTTTAACCTCGGTTCTTCCTGACTCTAGGCTCTGGCTCGATCCCCTGAGTCGCCTAGCTGCTCTATGGGCTAAATAAATGCCTCGGTTTGCGCAGTCAAAAAAGGAGTCTGCTTTTTCGTTTAAATGATTCGCCTTCTAGCTGTACATCCATGATCCTGTTTCAAAGTCTTCAAAGGAAGCTAGTCTCCGATTAGCCCTCTAACTACACATCCCACAATCCTAGTCGGCACCCTTTCCCCATTACCTCATCTCTTTGCCTCGTTTTTGCTAGCTTCCACCTCTCGGTTGGTGGCGGGGAAGCGACTGAGAGGCCTGAGTTCTCGCGAGATCAGCTTCTGCCTCTCTCGGCTCAGCCTACTCCCGACCGTTCTTTCGCGAGACTTCGTGCCCCTCAGCCGCCCCTGTCGCCGCATCTGACTAAACCCCGGACTGGGATCCCGACCGGCTTCTTCCGCGGGCAGAGCTTGAGGCTCGGCTCCGGCCCCGCCGAGGCCCCGGACCCCCCCCGCCCTGTCTTCCCTGCCCTCCTCTGCCACTGTCATGGCGGACCCCAAATACGCCGACCTTCCCGGCATTGTGAGTAGAGGGCCCGGACAGCCCCCGCCCCGCGGCCCGGCACGGTCCCTCCCTGGCCACACAGCCTGGCCACCGCCGGGGACCCGCCCGCGGGCGCCGGCTCGAGCGCCCCGGCTCGCGCGTGGGCCCCGACACGCCCCGGCCGCCCGGCGGGCGGCCCCATCCCTGCCGGACCTTCCCCCGGCACCCCCTCCCCCGTCCCGGGGCGCGGCCGGCACAGAGCGCTGAAGCAGTCAGAGCCGAGTCCCGGTCCTGCCTGGCTCCCTGGCTCCCCACGCACCGCGGGCAAGTCACGGAACCTGCTTTGGACCGCCGGTCCTGCCTCGGTTAAACCAGGGGATTGCTCTAGCTGCTTTCCCAAAGCTCCCCCCTGTGGCTTCAGTCTGTGCCTCCGTCCTCCCCCGGGGCCAGCGGTAGGCCGGCCGCCTCTCCGCAGCTTCTTCCCGGCCTCCGCTTTAAATCACTGCTTCTTAACCTCGGTCCCTGAACTGTTGTTCTGCATTTTGATAACTATAGAATTGATTCCTTTGTAATCCTAAGTATTTAAAAAACTGTAGATTCATAGGTTTCATCAAACTGTCAAAGCTGTTTGTGATACAAAAAAAAATTAAGAAACACCCGCCCTTCTTTCTCCCTCCCCCCTTCCAAACCCGTCCAAGGATTCCCCCCCTTCCTCCTGTCAGATCTTCCCTCCAGGCTTCTGTCTCCACCCATCCTCCTTGTTTTGTAGCCCTCGCCTGAGTATTCTGACCACTTAGCTCCCTACATGAGCTCCTTTCTGTCTACCTTTTTTTTTTTTTTTTTCCATTTAATAAGCATTATTTTCTTCCCCTTTTCCCATTGGAAAAGGGGAAGGGAGGATAAAACCTTTATAACAAAATATGCATACTATTTTTTACAAGTATTTTTTTGGGGGGGGTAGGGTGAGATTAGGAGAGCCTGGAGGGAGAGAAAAGAGATGTTTGATATCTTTTAATTTTAATATCATAATGGTACCAAAAAATATGCAGTTAAACAAAAATCCCTATAGTAGCCTCCTCAAAAAGCGGTATATCCCATTCTTCCTCTGCAGTCCATCCCCTCTCTTTGAGGACGTGGATGGCATGGAATCTACCTCCTGGAATGCTAGCTGGTTGTTGTTGCATTGGTTACTTTTTAAATCAAAATAGGTTTGTCTTTACAATATTGTCATATAAATCGTTCACATTTATTGTCATATAAAAAGCTCTGTGAGAGCTTTCACCCTCCCTTTGTTTTCTTCTCTGTTAGTGTGCTCTTTCAGACTGCCAATAATTCTCTTACAATGTAGTTTTCTTAGACTATTCCTACACCCAAATTTCATCCACCCTCAACTTGTACCTTAGAAACTTGTCCCCTTCTCACAATAAAACTTGATTCCTTCCTCTTCTCCTATTAACCAGAAAGGATCCTCTTTTCCTATCTTGTCTTCCCACTCATTTCCATTGCATTCTGCCTCTCCTAAACTGTCCCTACCATTTCATATTTTCTATCTATTACCAATACGCCCCCCAGCCTCCTGTACCTGATATTTCACCAAAATGAAACAAATATTGACTCAACAGCCTTTGACACTCCCATATTATGATCTGTGTACTCCTTGCTGCCTATTTCCACTTTTGCCAGAAACTTAGGACTGACTAATGGTGGATATGAGGTTGGAGCAATGTTCATTCTCAGATTGGGTTTATAACTCTTTGTCTAAAACTCTAAAAACTGCCATCCCATAAAAATACATTTGATGTACCCTGTAGTTGTGCTGTTATCCCCATTGACACTAGTATGGTGAAAAGAGCTGTCCCTGTCCATCTCATGCTGTCTTCTCAGATTAGTCAAAAGTACAGTGCTTAACCCTCAGCTGCATACAGTCTCTTTGTCATAACTCACATTCATCTTCTACCATTTAGTTTCAGTTGCTTCAGCCACCAGCCTTGTGAAGGTTCCCTGGGCTAGGTGAAGGATAAGGGACAGGTGATATGGGAATCATCCTGTCTTCTCTATTAGCCATGATTAGTGGAATAAGGAAGGGAGTTGGTTGATACTTTGTCATGAAGTGGGTTGGTCACTTCTTCTACCTGCAGGCCAGAAATGAGCCAGATGTTTATGAGACCAGCGACCTCCCAGAGGACGACCAAGCAGAATTTGATTCGGTAAGACCATATGTTGCCCCACAAGTCCCTTGATACTTGACCTCTTATCCCCTTTGCTAATAAGCCACAACAAACAGCTGGTGTTCTAGTGTATTTTGAGTTGTTGGTCATAGAAAGCATTTAGACTTAACATTTAATCTGGAGCATGAAGGAGAAATACCAAAGACAGTTAATTCTGACCTACAAAACTCTAATCTTGAGTTCAGCTGGTACAATCTGAGCGAAATAACTGAGGTTAGGAAAAACTCATACTCCTGGGACTTGGTTATTGTTTAAAAACAAACATGAAACCTGAGATGCTATAAACTTTCCAAGGTTGAGTCATGTCTTCAGACAGTATTTCACTCAATATTCTCTTTCCTGGGAACTGGTGACTTACCTAGTGCAGAGCTTCATAGGTTGAAGAAAGGATTGTGGTTTTGGAGCTTTTTACAGAGAATGGGGAAAGGTCATGATAAAGAAAGATTACAGAGGAATTGATTCATTTAGCAAAGTTAAGAGAATTTTAAATGTAGGAAGATGTTCGGAGAAGAGAGATGATATGGGGAAAACTGTGGATGTGGTCCCGGACAACAGAACATTTAGCACATCATCTATTCAGGACTCCCTTATATAGAGAGCTTTGTGTAGTAGAAATGAAGAAATACAGTCCTTTTCAAGGAACACAGCCCAAAGAGTATATAAGACCTAACAAAGAAGTGCATATTAAAAGGTACAAACTAGGGTGAGGGTACCAAAAGCTATCTGATTAGTATATCTTGCCAGGGCAAGACAACCATCCATGACAAACAGTGGTGCCCTGAGAGGCCTATGGCACAGCCAGCAGTGTCCTGGTCTCTTATGTAGCTTGTTCAACCTTTGAAGATAGGTAGAATTGACCCTTCTTTATCTCTGAAAAAGAAACAGCAGGTTATTTCCCTCCCTTTTGTGGGGGGGATAAAGAATATGCTTAATTGTATTTATTAACACATTTATTATGTGTTTCTGGTATTCCTACCATGTCCTGGTCTAGAGTGAACAAAAAACAGTATGGCTTACCATCCTCAGGAGGCAGGCTTCATATATATATATATATATATGTATGAATCTTTTGGCTGTATTTGGGAGTTTTCTGGTCAATTGGGGGGGTGCTGAATGCTGGCTGATAATGTGTGGCTTGGCATACTCACTTTTTCCGTGTTTGGCTCTCCCACATGGCAGTAGCCCTTGATTTGCAAACAGACCTTATCTTCTACCCCACCCCACTTTCTGTGGTGTGTGTCTCTTGTGGCATCTCTCTCCCTAGTTGCTCGCATGTCATGTCCCAAAGCTACAGTCATATGGAGTTGGATGTAATGTGATGCAGTTGTCCAAAGAATAATGTGTGAGTGTGGCTGAAGCATCTTTTATTGCTCATGAGATATTCTTACCTGTCACTATAAAGGCTATTCTTAAAAGTCCTGCAAATTAGTCATCTCTTTCCTCTTTAAAGGTCATAAGTGGGAGGTGCCGAGCACATCACCATAATGCCACAATTCAGGAATTCTGCCAGTTTCAGTTTTGGCCTGTTTAGAATCTAGAAGAAATGTTAAGTTTTCATGGAGAGATACTGAATGGGACTCTACTGATGACCAATAAATTCAAGGACAGAAATACATTTCAGAGGAACCCTACCAAGATGAAAAATAGTGATTTTTTTCTTTTGAAGTATTCCTAGTGTCCAAGGAAGTTTCTCCTTAAGAAGCAGAGCCACTGAGCCGAGGGTAACATGCCTGGCTATGCCTCACTAGCCAAGGAATAGGCTTAATAGGCTGATAAGTACCTGAGAAAGAAGAGCCAAAAAAGATGTCCATTCCTGGTCAGCTGTTTCTCCCCCAGATAGAACATAAATAGGTCTTTTCCAGACTCCAATAATCTCTTACAGCAAATAAGAAAGATGAGTAATAATACTTATTTCCCTGAATCCTTTGTTCAGTATCCATGAATAACAGGGCTAGGAAACTGGGGAAATGATGACATAAGTTTACTTGCTTTCCCTCAACATTCCTTTTAGTGACTCTAGCACTGAAAGTAGAGAAATAAGTATGCCTTCAGCTGCTTTAGGAGTGGCCAAGGCTTTGGATGTTTTCTGCCATAAAGCTAATGCATCTGATTACAGCTTGTCCCTTTGGACCCTGGAGAGATGGTTTGAAAATGAAGCCAAGTAATGGCTCCACTTCTGTTTTTAATTCAGATTTAAATTTGTAATGAGATGTGTATGAATTAAAATTTCAGCAATTTTAATTTCTTTGATAGCTGTACTTCTCCCAGTGTCTGTCTCCTTAAAAGATATAAGGTGGGAGAAAGGCACACATTATCATCATTATTGAGTCTCTCACATAAATTCATATAAAGCCCCTATTCCACTACCCTAAGTAATGGTATTCTCTAATTCGATCTCCAGACTTTTGATTAAAGGAACAATGAAGTAGCTTTAGCATGAGTAACATCAATATGGTAACATCTATTAGTTCATTGTAAATGAAACTTTGTCTGGCCCAGCGATCTTAAATTAAGCCACAAATAGTGATGGTGACTTAAATAAATAAAATGTATCCAGATTTTTATAATTGTTACTTCATAGTATACTTGGAAAAAATGTTGCTATTCTCAGAAAGCTGTCAGTGGAAAGGTATATAAATGGTCCTAAATTCTTCACAATGCATTGAAGTAACTTCAGCAAGAAATGATATTTCAAAACAGGAGCGAGCCCAGGGTGCTGGGCCAACTAAAGGGCCTTGCTGATCTAACCATATCACTCCTCTCATACTACAAGTTATCCTTCACTGCTCTGCAAACACAAGTTTGGTTTTCTCAGGCCAAGTTCCAAAATAATTGGGAGATGTATATTTTTTTTTTGGTAGGATTAAAAAAAAAAAATCGAGGAAAGTTAATTCCCTAAGGTAAACTCTATCTTCCACACTTTACCTGTCAGTACTTGACTTTAGCCTATGAATTGGTCTATTCATGGTTTTTGAATCTACTAGAGCAGGGAAGCAAGAGAAAATTAACATTCTTAACTAATAAGCACATAGGCCATATATAAGTCCTCAATGTCAGGTAATGGGAATCCTACTGTCCCCTTGCAAATTCTTGAGAGGGCTGTGGCATAGCCAATAGTTTCCTGGCCACTTAAATATAGCTTGTTCATACTCTGAGGAGGATGGGTAGGACTGACTGTTTTCCATCCCTGAAAAAGAAACAGCAGGTTGTTTCCCTCCCTTTGGTTTGGGGATACATAGAATATGCTTAATTGTGTTTATTAACTGTTGATGCACATGAACTTATCTAAGTTTTTCCTAATGCTTTCCCCCTCCCTCCTCACCACCTTGCCTGGACACTAGTTTGCACAAGTAAGACCATTCAGTGCTTCTACTTTGCATGCTTCTTGTTTTCCATCTTGCATGCCAGTGCATTGCCCCTTGTCCTTTTGTTATCACTAATCCTTAAACATCTGACTGGGTGACTTTGATGCCTGCCGGCCTCCTGTTTAAAGATGGTTAGTCAAGTTTTGGATATATAAGTCTAAGTGGATTACTATTGCCATTTCTCTTTGTGAGCATCTTAGTTCATACTATTAAATGGAAGATAGTACAAGGAGATAAAAGACTATCAATACATTTGGGTATGAGGATTCCATTGACTTAAGGGGCAGAAAATGGGAAAATAACACACTTCCTTTTCCCAGCCTATAAGGAGACCAGTAGATATAGAATAGCTTTGATCTATGTTTGGATCAAGGTCCTATCACTTCAGGCCAGTGCCTCTTTCTGCATCAAAGGAACATCTCTGGGAAATAACTACCAGGATTTTTAAGTTGTGTATGATAGAGATCCATGGAAATTTTTATTTCCCATATTGGCTTTCTCTAATTGCCCAGCACATTACCTCTTCTGAATGGAGGAACAGTTGGTATGTGTTTGGAATTGCAAATTAAATTTAATATCCACTTAAGCAGTTAAATCTTGGGTTTTGGAGGATAAAAATGAGGGAGAATCATATGTATTATAAAATCAAGTATAGTCTTTTTTATTATCTATGACACATCTTCATACATTATAAATTCTAAAAATAGCCTCAACCTTGGTCCCTAGAGTTTGAAGAGTGATTTAGAATTTGTTTAATTGTACCCCTCCTTTAGAATGAATAGTTTTCTTTGATTTTATAGGTAAACACTTTAAGTTATATTCTCCAGCAGTAACCACCATGCACCTATAGTTTACCTAGCTATTTCTTTGGTATCATACCAAAATCAGAACAAAGAGTGAGCTTTTGGCCTCCTCCTTTGATTCCTTAACTCATATTCACCACTACCAGCCACCCTACTCCCTGGTCCCCCAGCATTTGTGTAATCATTTGACCAAATGCCCCTGGTGAGTTTAAAGCTTGACTAGAGTGAGGAACAGAGGCATACGAAAAATCAAATGTCCCAACTGGGACCCATGATCAAGACATCTGAGACTTTTCAGTCAGGATGACTGGTATTTTATGCCTATTTGATCAATACAACCCCAGGTAATGGGAATTATGTATAAGATTTCATTCTCTCTCTGATACATCCTGGAGACATGATTTGAAAACTAACCCATCACTTGGTTATTTCCACTGGAAAGTTTTTGGTTTTTTTACCTCCTGATGTTCATTCTTCATGGTTTAGATTTGAACTTGGGCATTACTCCCTGATATCTATTTACTTTTCTCCCTGAGCCAGCTTTATGTCACTGGGACAAGGATGAGAAGGGCATGGTCTCTGGGTTTGCATGTGAGCACCTATGCAAGCTTTCCATCAAGGCTTTACCATTGAACCCTCCCCTTGCTAAGAGAGCAAAACTGAAAATGGAGCTCTAATTCAGGTTAAAGGGGGAACCTTGCCTGGGCCAGAAACAGGCACTAGAGGAAGTGACTGTGGAATGAGGAATTTGATCAGGATATAGCTATGCCTGAACTACACGGAGGAGACTTAAGATCCCAGACACCCATCCCTAAAATCTGCCCCTTTGGAACATCTTTAGGGATTTTGCACTCCCAGAGGTTCCTAATTCAGCAATTCCTGAGGACAGGAACCATCTATGGTAGCCTAGGTTTATAGCAACTGTCTTTGTTTATCCTTCCTCTCCTTCCGGAAATAGATAACAAGGGAATTTGGGAGCTGAATATTTAAGTTCTTTTGAACTTTGGTCTCCCCCAGCTAGTTCATCACAGCAAAATTAAGCTGGTTGATTCAAGGAACAAGGAAGTTATTTAGCAGTAACCAAAATTAGGTATTCATAGGACTGGGGGAATGAGAAAAGGATTGGAGTTAGGGACCATTTTACCACTACTTCAGCTGTAGCAGCAGCTGAGAAAATAAGTGTTTCACAGTTCTTCTCTCTTCCTTTGTCAGCAGCTGGCATCAGCTGTCCTGCCTAACCTGAACATTTGCTTCTCCCTTCCCTTATGCTGTCATCTTAACTGTCTTGTGCTCCCCAAGCCTCAGATACCAGGGTAGTAAGAAAACTCATGCCAGGGGCTAACCACTCAACCAGAGGCCTTTGGAATGGCCAAAGCATCTCCTTCACACCCTGCCATTCTTCTGGGCTACTATTTCTTCATTTATAAAGGGAGAAGTCCTTTCTAGCTCTGAAATGCTTTAATTCTTTTCCTTAACCCATGTCACTGGCTGATCATATTGAACTACTGATGTTCTATTTTTTTAGTAATCATCCTTTTACTTAAACTCCTATATAGCCTTGCCACCTTAGGGGAGGGTCGGGTCTTCCTATTTCCCACTCTTTTTGAGTATGTGGGAATCTCATTCATAATTAACTGTTACCAAGGTTTTGCTAAGCTTCCCTGGGGCCCTGTGGTACAGTATGTTTTAAGAGTATCATGTAGTGCATGTGACAATGTGCTAATAACAATTTTGTCTTTTTTTCCCCCCAATTTTCCCATTCCTTTTCCTCTTAACCTCTTTTGACTTTCTCACCTCTGGGGAAACCGCCAGGAGCTGGTAAGAAGCCTGACCTTTTGTCTGCTTTTTTAACGGGTGTGCTATGATGGGATGGGTGTACTTGCTGCCCTTTTGTCTTTACCAAACTTCTCATCCTTCCATTCCCTGCCCATATAGCTGACTTGAACTCAACCCCATCATTCTACTATCATCTTATATACCTCCTGGACCAATTTGATCTAAGATAGACCCTAGAATGTTAAGAGCATATTTACTGATATATGGGATAGGGTCCCTCAACACTGTTCTCCTGCCCCTTCTAGGGATAACACATACTTAAAAGAGGCTCCTGATGCCACAAAGTCACGCATATTGCTGTTCTAGACTCATTGTCAGTGCTGCTAGGTGAGGGGCAGGGCCCTACACTGAAGACTGCAGGTGAATTTTCTGTCTCATTCTATCTCACATCCAAGTCCCAAGCTGTAACAAGTTAGTGCTGATCTCTGTTCAGATATCGTAAGATTGAAATTCTCTGAGATTGGCAAATTTTTTACAACCCCCTCCCCTGCCCAAGGAATTCTCTCTCCTTGGACTGAAGGACTGTTACTCTTCAAACTTAAAATTTTTAATAGCGCTTTTAACTTCACTTTCCTTGCTAATCAGGGTCCTATCTAGGGAAGAAAGGAGGGGATTCAAGGGAGGACTAAAGAGAATATAGTTACCTCCATGCTTAAACTTTATCCTAGATGTTTCAGGAACTTTATTCCCTTAATTTGAGTTGTTTTCCAGTTACATGTTAGAGATCAGAGACCAAGATATTCATTGATTGGATACCTGGGATGTGGTAGTGCTTTGGGCACAACACCCCAGAAAGGACTGGAAAAAGGATGCTTTTGATCTCAAAAGTGTTTTTGTTTTTCTTCTGGTCCTGGGCTCTTGACCCTATGTTCTCTGTTCATCACAACTGCCCATGGCTTCCCCTGGAGAAGAGGTAAAGACAAAAGGTTAAATGTTTCTTTCCCTTAATGTACTTCCCATTCCCCCCCCCCACACTTTTTTTTTCCTTCCCATAAATCTGCCACTAATATTCTGGTTCCTTCTCTGACTAATCCCAAAGAATGGTAAGGTACTTGGTCAAGGATGGAGCTCTGAAGATCTGAGTTGCTTTCTCCCACCACTTCTCTATGTTCCACCCTCAGGTTGGAAGAGAAGGGAGAAAAAAAAATCTCTCTCTCCAAAATAAGATTAGCCAGGTTTAAAATACTGGCTGAAATCTGCTATACTATAGGGATGGATGTCAGACCTCTCAAGTATTTGGGGAGGAAACACTGTCCTATAAGACATTCGAATCAAGGAGTAGAGATGAAGGTAGATTACAGTATTACAGTGGGTTAACTACTTTTTCCATCTTAGGAGTTCGAACTGAATCTTTTTACTCATTTCGCATTCCTTCCACAGCAACATCCCCTTTCCTGAAAAGTCTTTGTAGCGAGGTTATTCCAGAATCAGCTTCAATCCATGAAAAGGCAACTTCCACTGGCATAAATCATGGATTCTGTCTGTGATTTATAGTTTTAGCTTTTCTCTGGATTGAACTGGACATCTTTTCTGCAGGCCAGGCATATAATGGGTTCTTGCTTCTGTGTTATTTTTCAGAAGACAATCCCATCTAAATTTCTCAATCTTATCTTGACAGATTAGGGAATGGCCATTGACACACACCACCCCCCTCAAATCCTAGGGAGCATTGCTCCAACTTTGGGCAGTACCAGCATGTTTTAATGCCTATACCAACAGTTAGCACTGCCTGCTAGCTTGTTATCCTTTTCATCCCTTTGTGACAAGCAGATTTGGGGTGAGACTAAGTTGTGTTACTAGATCTGGATTTGGGGGGAGGGCAGTATTTAGAATACACGCAGTGGCTTAGACAATACTGCAAGCTCCTGGAGTTTGTTGTTGAAAGTAGAGGAGATAATCTCTGTTATTCATTCCCAGCTGAAGCAAAGGATTGCTGTTTACAGAGAACTAAGGCTGTAGCTTTGGTACTAGATCCCTTGTTTCCGTATACATCTTCTTCAAACTGACAGGAAAGGAAAATTTATTTCCTCTCTTTGGACTGAGCTAGAAGCATCAAAGTGAAGAGTTGTTTTTTACCCTTTCCCCCAGTGAAGTAAAACACAGAGGGGACATTAATTGATAATTTGGGTGTGGAAGAGACTTTGGGTGAATGGTTTGGAAAGACTTCTTAGTCTAAAATACCTGTCTTTACAGGAGGAGCTGACAAGTACAAGTGTGGAACACATCATTGTCAACCCAAATGCCGCCTATGACAAATTCAAAGACAAAAGAGTGGGGACCAAGGGACTTGGTGAGGCCAGGCTTGGGTGTGGGATCAGACAGAAGGATTGATAAGGGTAAAACTAAAAATGAGATGGGTATGTGTTTGGGGGGGGAGGGGAGACAAGGCCCAGAATCGACCTCCTGCATTCTGTGGAATTAGTCCTGGAGAAGGCCCTTTTAAGGATCTCTGGTGGAAACAATTCTCCAAATCCCCTCTCTTTCCTGAGACTTAGAAGCTGTGACAAATGGGACAATTTTTCTGTTCCTTTCTCCTCTCTTTTCTTCCCATGCAGACTTTTCAGATCGTATTGGGAAAACCAAAAGAACAGGATATGAATCTGGAGAGTTTGAAATGGTTCGTAATGGGGGGGATTTCTCCTCTAGGGAGGCAATTAAAAGGGAGAATTTCAAATGTTACTCTGGTTGTTGAGGCTGCTTATTAAAAGGGACATCCATAAGTTGGTGTTGCTCTTTACCATGCTGTTATTCCAAGTCATCAATCTTGGGGATATTATGAACTAGTGATTGAGCATAACACTTTGTGATTGGATTCTGGGATTTGGGCAGTTCCCTGCCGTGAGGGATGTGACACCTCCTTTTGTTCCTGATCTCTAGCTTGGAGAGGGACTGGGACTGAAGGAGACACCTCAACAAAAGTACCAGCGACTGCTACATGAGGTGCAAGAATTAATGACTGAGGTGGAAAAGATAAAGGTATTTTACTAGCCTCCATCTGCACCCCTACCCTCACCCCAGGCCTTTGTCCCTTTGACCATGGGAGAAAGAGGGAAGATACCTGGAACCATATTCAAGACTAGAAAGAAATGACTGACCAATTTTTACCTCTTCCTCTCTCAGACAACAGTGAAAGAATCAGCTGCTGAGGAGAAGCTGACCCCTGTGGTGTTGGCCAAACAGCTGGCTGTTCTGAAGCAGCAGCTTGTTGCTTCCCACTTAGAGAAACTGCTGGGACCTGATGCTGCCATCAACCTTACTGACCCTGATGGAGCCCTGGCCAAGTGAGTACCCCGGGCTAGCTAGCCTTTGCAAGCCCAGGCTGCAGCTGTGGTGGGGAACAGAGAACTAAAAGAAAGTCACACTTGTGCTCCTGCCCCACATGTGAAGTGATTTCTTGTTTATCTTTTCTCCTTGGCCTAGTCGTCTACTGGTGCAGTTGGAGGCAGCAAAGAGCAGCAAAGGAGTTGGGGTAGGGGGCAAGGATGCTGCTGGGCCCCCCTCTGACAGCAGCTTGGTCACTTATGAGCTTCATTCTCGGCCTGAGCAAGACAAGTTCTCCCAGGCTGCCAAGGTGAGTGGCCAGAATAATCACTCTGCTCCATGGCAGACAGAGAAGCTAAGTCTAGCTTGTATATTTCTATGTCAATGAATATGATAACTCCCAGCGTTTGGCACTTAGGGCCAATTAGTTTGGCAGAATCTGACTAGCTGGGGATGTAATAAACTATACTGGGTGGGGCAGCAATTTTCCATGGAGGTTCTATATAGAATTACCTCAGGGTTGGATTGTAGATTCAGTCAGTGGCCGGGAAACGGGTCTCATTCTTCCAGTTTTACAGTAATAAGGGGGCCACCCCTTCCTCTAGTTTAGGGGAGTCTCTTACCCTTGCTTTCACTACAGGTTGCAGAGCTTGAAAAACGGCTGTCAGAGCTGGAGGCAACAGTGCGCTGTGACCAGGACCCTCAGGTCAGATACTCTCATGCCCTGCCAGAGCCTTTCCTTGTTTCCCACAACCAATACAGGAAGGTCAGGAGTCTATATTCTTGGAACTGAGAAAGGGGGGGTGGGGGGGATATAGTACCCTACTGTGCCAGGCAGTGTTCTAAAGCACTTTTTACAAAAAATTCTCCCAACAACCCTGGGAGGTAGGTGCTGCTATTAACCCCATTTCACATACAGGGCAACAGGTTAAGTAACTTGTCCAGTCACACAGTGATAAACACCTGAGGCTAAATTTGAATTCAGCTCTTCCTAACCCTTGGCCCAGTATTCTACCTCCGGCACATCAGCTGCCTCTAAGGGTATAAGAAACCTGTTTTCAAAGTCCAGCAAAGGTGGGAATGCCAAAATGGAAGGTGGTAGTGATAACAGAAAATGGAGGTATCGCTCATTCTTCCCATCTCTCCTTCTAGAATCCCTTGTCTGCAGGTCTGCAGGGATCCTGCCTGATGGTAAGCAGGGAGGGAACTATATGCACTATCAGGATTCTGGAGGAATTGGTTTTCTCTGAGGATTAGCTAGTCAAATTTCTGGCTGCAAGTTCATTTATCTTAGTGATGGCCAGAGTATATATTCATAATCTCTGGCCCTCTCCTCATTTCCCCAGGAAACAGTGGAGCTGTTGCAGGCAAAGGTGAGCACCCTGGACCTTGCTGCTTTGGATCAGGTAGAAGCAAGACTACAGGTACTCATCGGGAGAGCTGGCAGTGTTATAAGCATTGATGGTAAGAGTTATTTTTGTCTTCATTGCCTGTCATTATTTGTGCTTTCAGAGTGTCCTGGGGAAGGTGAATGAGATTGCTAAGCATAAAGCTGCTGTAGAGGATGCAGATACACAAAGCAAGGTCAGAGCCACTCCCCTGCCCCATTATTTCCCTACCGTATCTCACTGGAGGCAGATGGGGTGCACACACCCAGCCCTTTTGCCCACTGCCTTCTGTCTCAGGTGTCTCGTTGGCTGTTGCTGGGCTCAGCCCCACTTCTTCTCTGTGTCACCAGAAATATCACTTCCATCATGAGCCAAACCAGGCCTCACTGCATGGGAAGCATCATTGCTTGCTTCTGCTTCCTAGCAGGCAGTGCAGTCACTGTCCACGCCCTCAGAATTCCTCCTGTTTCTCAATTTCTCAGGTACATCAGTTGTATGAGACAGTTCAACGCTGGAGTCCCATTGCTGCTACACTTCCTGAGCTAGTACAGCGACTTGTAACCATAAAGCAGCTGCATGAGCAAGGTGGGGAGCCTGGACCAGGAGGGCACTGGGAGGGATGTGGGAAGTGAGCAGTGGAACCTTTTGGTCCCTTCCCGAGGCGTGCTACCAAATCCTAATATTGGTCTTCACTTCTAATTGTAGCTATGCAGTTTGGTCAACTCCTGACACATCTGGACACCACCCAGCAGATGATCGCTGGTTCTCTCAAGGACAATGCTGCCCTACTGGCTCAGGTTTGTATCTTCTAACAAAGCATACTCCTGTGCTCTCCCTATCTTGATGTATATAGATGAGACTCTTAGTCCATCCTTCAAGCCCAAGGCTGAAAGTCCCTTTGCTTATCTCTCTCTTACTTTTCACACCATAACTTTGTTCGATGGGTTTGGACAAGTTGTAGCCAATTCCATTTCCTGTAGCATTGGTGGGGAATGAGGAGACCGTGGTATTAGTTCTGTGTCTGCCATTTAGCTCCATGATTTTTTAAGCAAGTCTCTTCATTTCTTTGGGTTTTGTTTCTTCACCTGTAAAGTGAGGTTAGACCAGATGAGGTCTCTTCCAGTTCCAGAATTGTATGATGGGTTACATTCCATTTCTTTGCCTTCTCCAGTCAGACGTTTCCAGCATCTTAAAAGTATTCCTTCGCAGGCTATGACAAGAAGTTACTGAGCTCATCATTCATTTCTAGGTGCAGGCCACTATGCGTGAGAATCTGGTCACGGTGGAGGGAAACTTTGCCAGCATCAACACACGAATGAAGAAACTAGGGAAGTGAACAGAAGTGGGGGGGCAGTCTCTGTGGGTGTGTATCCTGTACTTATCAACTCAAGTATGGCTGTGCTCCCTCCTTCCTTAATTATAAAAATCCCAGGTCCCCCTCTCCTTGGAAAGGAGAGGACCTCCTGCATGTGGAGTGTATAGCCCGTTGATAACATTAACCAGTGGTGGTCAAAGGGAAGCATCTCCTCTTAGCTCCTGGAAATGGGGGGAGGGGCATAGAAATAGCCATCTTCCTAACCCATGTATAACACTGCTTTACTGGGATGTGGTGGGAGTAGGGGTACGCAGCTGCTCTGTGACTAACTGTACAACTTTCTGATCATTAAATGCTGTTGTGCCGTAAGTAGCCCGTGCGGTTTTCTAGCAAGGTAACTTCACCGAGAGTTAGTCATGTCTACCCCGTGTCCAGGAAAACCAATGTGGATGGCAAGAATTCTGGATAGCTTTCCCAGAACAAAACAAGAGGAGGGAGGATTTTAAATATAAGCTGTTCCCAATAAAGAAATGAGCATGGACCCAGAGCCAGAGTTTCAAAATATTCTTATCTGTTAAATTAAGAGTGTCTCCCATAGAAAAGCGGTGGAGGCCCCACAGGGCGAGTACAAAACAGAATTAAAACTCCCGAAGGGTCTTGTCTTTACAAAAGAAAAGGCATGAGGCAGCCCCTGGACGGCTGGGCATGCTGGCCACTCCGGTTGGACTGCGTTGCATAATCCTTGCGTCAGCGTCATGACAACGTCTCTGAGCATTTTTGATGGGGGAAAGGGGGCACTGTAGTGTGTGTGGGAAGGGAGGCCTCTTTCCCCCCTTACCCCAGAGGAAAAGGGGAAGGAACCTGGCTTACACCCTGAAATGAGGCTTCCGTGTGTTTCAAACCGTGGGGGTGGGAGTGGGGATGGGGTAGGATCTGTGCTTTGAGGCACCTGAGCCAGAGGGAAGGGGGCTAGGGGTGGAAGGGAGTGATGCTTATTGCTTTGTGCCTTTCGCTGGGAAGGAGGGCAGCAGCCAACAGTGGCTCACAGGTTTGTAAACTGAGCCTGCTGGCTTGGGGAAGAGGGACAATGAAGTCGAATTAAATATAAAGAGTCATTTGTGCAAAAATAACTTAAGCAAATAAGACCTGGAGAAGGGTATGCTCCCCTTAGTACCTGGGGGGGGAGGTGCCAAATACCCCCCCAGACCTTATCAGTGACATGGCTTTGGGGTGAGGTGAGCTTCTCTATCCCCTGGAATGGCTCAGGACAAGATTATGGGGGGAGGGAAATGCATTTGTGCTTGGGGGCTGGAGGGGGGGAGATATACAGCCCCCTACCCACTTCTGTCCACAGGTACAGATGGTTGGCAGGGACTCCCAAGGCTCAACTCCCCCCAGAGTGGGGATCAGGTCCAGCTCCAGGTATGGCTGCTAGGGGGCCAATTTCCTCCTCTTGTTCTTGGCAGGACGACCAGGACGGGGCCGGGGGGGCAAGGGAACAGCCACCTGGACAAGTAGAGAAAGGTCACTAGCAGCTGATAACAAGGCCATCTTTCTTCCTCCATCAAGCCCCTCAGCCGACGCTTTTCTTCCTCCCCCTCCACCATTTCCTCATTCTCCTACTTACCCCAGCCATGTGGCTAGACTCCAGGGTAATCTGTCGGGAGCTGCTGCTGGTTCGGGAGGGGCTGCAACAAGGAGAATGAGGAGATAGTCAATCTCCCAGCAAAAGAGGTGAGGCTGGTGAACTGTGACCATGGCGAAGCAGGGGGGACCTGTTCTGTACTGAGGCATTAAGACTCCCGAATCATTCAAGTGAACATCCATTCCTTTTGGAGACCACAGCTATGAAACTCAAAACACAAATGCAAATGGGCAAAGGCTTGGATACAAAAGTCACTGTTGGGGATCAAGCACTTACTTGTTCTTCCTCCTCCTGCCCCTACGAGACTTTCTAACTCCCCCAGGGGGCACCTGAAAAATTGTGAGATGGGATCAGGAAAAGGAGTATTTCCATGATTCTTTTTGGAAATTTCCTGAAATTGGGCCCCTTCTCCTCTACTCACCTTGAGCTCATCTGGCTGGGGCACGGGAGTGGGTAGGTCTTTGGGCTCAGTCCCCCCTTCAGCCAACTCCCCATTATGCTGCCAGTGGGGACCTCGGGGGGACCGTTCCATCTGTCCATTGAAACCACCTCGTCCTCCCCACCTAAGGGCCAGTCGACTAGGCTCTCTCCGGCTACCAGGCTTTCGGCCCCGGCCTGGTCTAGTCTCCCCATTAATGCCCCTTGATCCCCCACCTCCCCGCCGTCCCCGCTTTCCTGACCCCCTCCCAGTCAACAACTCAGGAGCTGGAGGGTCAGGGAAACCCTGGGGTGGGGCTAAGGCACTGAGGGGGGGCCGGGCAGGCTCCGGTTCAACAGTTGGGCTGGGACTCTCAGGGGGCAGGCAGGGAGCTTCTGGTTGCTCAGTGGGGAGCTGCAGAGCAAAAGAGAAAGTCCAATCAGTCCAAATCGCAGTGCTGACATTCCTGATACCACCCACAATAACCTAGGAAATCAAATTCTTTGCCTCCTTCCTCCAGAGAAGAAAACAGGTAGCAGCTAATATCCAGAACTCACCTGGAGACTCTGCAACAAGCAGGTCAAGGGGCTGGAAGCCCCAGAGAGAGGTGGGGGGGCACCTCCCCCAGGGAGGAGCTGGAGCCCAAGCTGGCCAGGGAAAAGAGGTCCTGGAGGGGTCAGCAGGCTGGGAAGGGTCCCAGGGCTGCTAGTCATCGAAGACAAGTCACCTGAGAATGAGCAAAGCAAGTCAGGAGGCCACCTGTGCAAATGATGTAAACTCAGACCATCCCATGAAGTATTCAGGGGAGGTGAGGCATTTATTCTAATCTTTAGAAGGCAGTCTCCCCAATGATCACTCTCTGCAAAAGTGAGCACCACTTTTGAAATCTCTACTCCTTGGACTTACCCAGCAGGCTGGCGCTCAGCAGAGGGCTGAGGAGTGGGGGGGTTCTCCCTGAGGTGGAAGGGGCCTTGCCCAGAGAGGAGGCCCCGGGGTCAGTAGTTGCCGTGGTGACGCTGGAGGTAGGTGGTCCAGGTTGAGGGGTGCTCAGAACACAGGGCTGAGACGAGAGACATGGGTCACAGAAGGCTAAGATCCCATATTCCAGGAGGAGGAGGAGCAGCAGCAGCAGCAACAACACTGTTCCCCCTTCCACTCAAACCCCTACTATCCTCTGGGGAATTATTTATCTAGGAAAATGAACACCTCCCTTCTCCCTGGCATTCCTTTTCCTAATAGCACCTACTGCTTTTCTTTCCTCATCCTTACCTGGGAGGGGTTCCCTGCAGGGGAGTCCAGGCTGGCAGCCAGCAGCGCAGAATTTAAAGCTATGAGGGCAGGTGGGGCTGAGAGGGGGGGAAACAGCAGGGGGGGCAGGTCTCCCAAACCTGGAAATGACTCCCCACTTGGACCCCCAGCCACCTCCCCAGGTCCTTCCCCATCCCCTGATGGAGGACCCAAAGCCAGTAGGGGTAGAAGTGAGGCAAGGAGGTTGCTGGGAGGGGCTGGAGCAGGGGGTAGTAGGTCCGAGGAGGGCGGTGGGAGCAAGGAAGCCACCAAAAGTGATGGTCCCTCGGGATCGCCGGGGGCCAGGGGAGGGCCCGGACCCCCAGGAGGAGGCAGGAAGGGCTCAGGGGGAGGCTGCCCCCCACCCCCAGCCAACACACCCAACAAACTGTGGCTAAGCAATGGAGGGGGAGGAGGCTGCCCCAAACTCAAAGGAAGAGGCAGGGCCCCAAGTAGTCCTGGAAAGCCTGCTCCACCCAATGCCAAGCCCTGCTCTGGGCTGGGAAAGGGGAAGGCCTCCCCTCCACCAAGGGAAGGAAGAGGGCAGCTTGGACCCATCCCTTCAGGGGTGCTTCGAAGGACAGGGCTGGGAACCGGGGGGGCTTTGGTGGCGGCTGGAGGGGCAGGGGCACCTGAGAGAAAAAAAAGAGCAAAGAATCAGAAAAGAGAAAGGAAAACCCCACCCTATTCCCCAGGGAAAACAGCCTCTCTGTCCAATTTCAACCCAAACAACACGGAAGGAGTTCCCCTCTAAGCTTCAACCCAAACACCTGGGGTGGCTGATCTGCCCCAACCCAGTCACTCATGGGGAGAGAAAGCTGCTTCATAACATCCATGTACCTGGCATGCTGCTGAGGCTGCCACTGCTAGTCCCAGGTAAGGAGGGCTGGATGGGGTGCATGGGTTGGGGGGGGCTCCCTGAGGAGAGGGGAAGGGTTGGGGGAAGGGGCACATCAGACCCCGAAAGGTTAAAGCTTCCATCGGAATGGGGAGGGGTAGAGAGTCCCAGCAGGGATAGCACAGAGGGAAGGATTGGGTTAGATGGTTCAGAGTGAGGGAAAGATGGTGGGGCAGGGGCACGAGGGCGGGTCCTCCGGGGTATCAAAGGCCCTCCCCCTTCTAGCAATCGCAGAACAGTTGGAGGCCTGCGGGGGCGGCGTTGGGAACGGGGTGAGGGCTGATGGGGAGGAGGAGGCGCCTGGGCTCGAAGCCTTCGGCCCTGTAAAGTGCTGGGGGGAGGCAGTGAGGGGCGCTGTGCCTTGGCTGCTGCAGAGAGTAGGCTGCTGGCGAGGAATGGGGGTGCCCCAGTCCCCTCTACCATGGGACCCCCTCCCAGAGGCCCCAGGACCAAGGGCAAGGGCAGGTGCATAGAGGCTGAAGACACTGGTGGCTGAGTGGGGGGTCCACAAGAGCCAGGGAGATTATTGCTTGGAGGCAGGGGAGAGGGCGTTAAGGCATCACTGCAGTGGAAAGGGGGATCCAGAGGGTGCTCGCCACTCCCCGTGGGTGGTGAAGAGGAAACAAGGGGTGCAGGAGGAGAACCCAGATCTGGAGGGACCAGGCTGGGTCTGAGGGCAGTCCCCCAGATGTATGGGGAGGCATTGAGACTGACAGCAGGGGGTGGGGGTGGGGCTGGGGAGGGGGCATTGCCCCTCGGAAGGAAGCAGGGGCTGTTGCTGCCCCCTGGGGTACCTGGGTCAGGGGGCCTTGGGGGTGGAAAGACACCCCCAGGGCCTGATAAGGGGGGAAAGGGCTGAGGAGATGCAGAGAGTGGCTCTGGGGGTAGAGTACAGGGTCCCCCATTAAGTGGGGCTATGGGAGGGGCTCGGCAAGGGGGATGGGCAGTCGGGGGACCTGGGGACACAGTGTGGAACAGTTGGGGGCTTGCTCCCCCTCCTGCAACAGATCAGAAATAAGAGGGTCAAAGCCAGGAACCTCTTCGTTGGAGAACTTCTCATTCCTCAGTTCCACTTCTACCAGGTCTCCCCGAGCCTGACCCCTACTCTCATTCCAGCCCCCCCCATCCGTAGCAGCCCCACTCCATTCATGCCTGTCTTCCCCATATCCTCTCTGCTCAGCCCTCCCAGACTTGGAAGCACCCTCCCCTGGCTCCTTCACCCAGGTTCCAAGGCTCCCTCTAATCCCCCCCTTTCTCTCACCAGGGGAGGGGTGTGAACAGGTGGTCTCCATGCTTCTGTATAGCGTTGCCATGGCGACAGCTTTCCGCCTGTGGTTGCACAGCTTGGTCATGTCCTCCTCAGCTGCCGGCCCCACCCCTGCCCCGCCCGGGGTCACCAGGGCCAAGGGGTCAAAGTTGAAAACCTATACGGCAGAGGGTACGGACAGGCTGAGGAATCGGAGCCGGGGGTTGGTTGCCAGGCTTGTGACTCCTGGTTAAGGTTTTGGGCTTTCTCCTCACTCCCCCGCCCCGGCTAACCCTCATGGTGCTGACCTTGGGGACATTGAGTGGACACTCCAGGCCGCACTTGCAGGTCCCATCACTGAGGAGGTAGCTCCGGGTTTGCTCCAGGGAAGACAGCTCTGTGCCACTTGGACTGGGGAGGAATAGGGTCAGGAAGGAGGGGATTAGGGGGCACAAGGTCAGCAAGTACTCCCGAGGGGCAGAGCTACTTAAGCCAATTCCAAGATCCTCCTGGGTGGGGCAGCATAATCTAAGAGGAGGGCTGAGTGGGGGAGGGGGCCGGGGGAACTTCCACGGATGCAGGAGTGGGGCTCGGAGGGGGTGGCTGGGCTGCTCGGGCTCCGAGCTGTGAGTGAGCGGATTGGAGAAAAATACCGAACGGGAAAGGCAGGGAAGAAAGCACCGGGTCGTGGGAAGGTCCATACCTGACATAGAGCACGGCACCCTCCCGCACACAGCGCTGCCAGCCAATAGGGACAGGGGAGGCCCCAGGGCCCCCAGCTCTGTCTGCTTCGCTGCTCTCATTGCCCCCATTCATTGTGTGCGCTCAGCTCCCATTCGCCTGACAACACAGACACTCTGGTGGGCACTGGCAGAAGGGCAGGGAGGGACACAGGACAGGGCATGAGGGAAGACTTGGCCAGGAGAGGGAGAAACCGGGGCGAGTCGCATGCCTACATGGGCCTAGGCAACCCCTGGGAAGAGCCCGGGGCAGTGAGAGCTCGGGAAGGAGAGCAGGGGAATGCCCGCGGCGCTCGGCTACCTGAACATCTCTGCAAACATGGTGGTGTCCAGTCCAAGCCGGGCCTCCGGCTTAGCCCACACCTGCAACACAGGGCATGGGGCCTGTCAGCAGATGACAGCTCCCGACATTCTCCCCGAGGTCTCGGAGAGCTCCCCCGGGGCCCGATCTTCGGATCGTTGCCCTCAGCCCCGGAGGGTGGCAAGACCACCACAAAGCGGTCTCTCCCGAGAGGACCGCCGTTTCCCCCGGCTTCCCCCGCAGATCACCAGGATTTAAGTGCCCCAAAGCCCTCTGGGGGGAGCTCCCTCCGTGTCCCCGCGGCCACCCGACGTTTCTCCCCACACACTTGGGAGGAGCGGCGCCTCCATCCCCCTCCCCTTTCGTGGCGCCTTCAGGGTTCCTGCATTTTCCCCACCCTGAGTTTCGATGGAGGGCACAGCAGGCGGGGAGGGCCCCGGGGCTCCGCCGCCCTCTCTCGACACTCTGACGGCCTTCCCCGAAGCCCCCCGGCGCCCCTGTCACCCCGCGCCGCCGGCCCGCCTCGGCCCGGGGACGCGAGGTTGGCGAGTAGGAAGGAACTTGGGGGGAGGGTGGAGGGGTGAGCGCCGTGTCGGGAGGAGGAGGAAGGAGGCGGCGCAGGAGGCAGGAGACAGACCCAGAGGTAGGTGGCGGGGGAGGGGGAGGGGAGGGCGAAGAAGGAGGAGGAGGAGGGGAGGAGGAAGGGAGGAGGAGGGAGGGAGCAGGTGAGAGGAAGCGGCGCGGGGATGGGGACCGAGGGGAGGCGAAGGGGAGAAAAGGGGAGTAGGGAGGAAGCAGGGACGGAGAGAGGGAGGGAGGGAGGGCAGAGCGGGGGGAGGGGGGAAGGAAGAAGCCGAGGAGGGAGGGGGCAGAAGGGGAGGGGGAGGGGCGGGGGGCCGGGCCCCCGCACTCACCGCGGCCCATAGTGCCGGCCGGCCCCGCCCTGCGCAGTCGCGGCCCGGTGGGTGAGTGTGAGGGGGTGGGGGTAGGGGGTCGGTGTAGCCCGAGCCTCCGGCCAGTCCTAGCAGGAAGCACCGCCGCTGCCGCGGATCACCGAGCGGCCTCCCGCGCATGCGCCATAGGGGCCAGGGGCAGCCCTGGGGATTCCGTTCCCAGAAGGCCCCGCGCGGGTCGCCGCTCCGCCGCCGTCGCCGCCGCCGCCGCCGCCGCCGCCGCCCGGACGGGAGAGGGGCGGGGTCAGGCCCCCCACCCCGCGGTCCGCGACGAACCAACGGGAGGGGCCGCAGTGCGCATGCGGACACGCGCCTGCACCGCCCTCCCCCCATCAATCCCCCGGGGAACAAACCCGTCCCTCCACCCCGCGGGGATCTGAGTTAATTCCCGGTCCACCAATGACCTCTCCCGGTCCCCCTCCCTTCCCCCCCCCCGCCCCCGACCGAGCCCGGGCCGGCCGATGAGAGAGAAAATGCCGGAACCCCCAGCGGGCCCCCCCCCCAGAAGAGGAGGCACGGTACAGGATGGACCGGGAGTCCGAAGACCTGAGTGCGAGTCTCAAAACTTAGCTACTGTCTCCACCGAGGCGACATAGGATCGGTCAGGCTACCTCTCTGATCCTCCCCTAAAAGTAGAGGGATGGGCGGCTCTTAATCCCAAATTTCCCAGGACCTCCCTCCGCCTGTCACCGATCCATGGCTTATGGCCTCTGCGGGGATGACAGCTCAGCTTGTCAAGATCCTCGGCTGGTTGTGGGATACAGGTCCCCAAGCTTATCCCGGCACACCTGTCTCTTGCTCGGATGACAGCTTGGGCAGTGTCATCTCAGGAACACAGGACCCCCGCTTTGCAAGGATGGCACGAGTCAATTCTTCCCTCTTTGTCTAGTGCTCCAGCAACGCCTTTGGATCGGCTCCATTCTCATTTTCCTCATTTTACAGATGGGGAAACTGAGGCACCCAGAGCTTACGTAATGTGGGTAGGGTCTGGCGCTGCTCACACCCAGGCCATCCTTCATATAGACTCTGGCCAAACTAATCTCCCTTATGCAGAGATCTGGATGCATCACTTTTTTTTTTTTTTTAATATCCTTCATGAAAAGAAATTAGCATCCATAAAGGTACTTACTTCCTCGTCTGACCTCACTACTTTTTCCATCCTTATCCTTTCAAAGATCATTAATCGGGATAGTGAAGCTTCCTCTCTTCACTTGCTGGATTCCCAGCCCATCTTTTACAGTCCAGAACTGCAGAAAGGAATCTCGCATCAGAACCTCAGCGGAAGAATGGACTTCATGCATTTGTCACTTTAAAAAAAATTCATATACAATATCGTATATCATTTTTGTATCTATGTTCATATCTTATCCTCTTCCTAGAATGTAAGATCCGTGAGCAAAAGGACCGTGTCTTTTCTCCCCAGGAACTTGGCCATGCATCGAACCCAACAGGCATTTAATGTTAAAGCATTTTAAAAATTCCTTTCAATAAACATGTATTATGTGTTCAACTTATTGGTATGCAAAAACTACTGTGTCCTACAACTTCTCGAAGTAGTTAATGATTATAAACTATCTTTCCTCCATAAGTATGGTTAATAGCCAATGTACTGAAGGAGCATCCCAAGTCCCCGTGGTCCAAGAGGAGGAAAGTCCAAACGGATAAGGATGATCAGAGCTAGGGGCAGAAATCTTGAGGTGCTGCATTAATAGCAGGGTCTTGTTAAAAGAGGACGCTTGCAAGACCCCAAAAGCGAAAGTTAAACCTTTCTGCTTTTGTTGGGGATTGGGGAGGGTGTGTGCAATTGTGGTAATAGATCACACTCAGTAGTGAGATAGAAAACCGTGACAGCCCTGGGGATCGGAGCTGGAATTTTTGACCTCCACTCTTTCCCTGCTCTCTCACACAACCCATTTTACAGATGAGCAAAAGGAGGCCTAGAAGGTGAAAGGTGAGAGAACTAAGATTTGGGGCTGGAGCGGGTCCAGGCCTCCTTCTACCCCAAGCTGCCCCGTCTGGGGGAGGTGGAGCAGATCGGGAAGGCTCCCTGCCATGCCGGGGCATTCGCAGGGCTCAGGGTGGGGCGGTTGGCCGCTTCTGGCAGTTGGGAGCCCGTGGCTCCAGGCCTCTCCGGCTCCCGCCTCCTGTACAGCTCTCAGGCCGTGCGCGTGCGCGTGCGCGCGCGCGAAGGCACCGGTTGCCAAACATTGCATCATCTCCGCCCTCCTTTCCTCGCTTACTCCATCTCCCTCCCTCTTCCAGCCCCACACCCCTCCTCCCTCTCCCTTCATTCCTCTCTTCTCCTCCCAGTTCGAGCTCGTGCGCGCGCGCGCACGCGAATGACTCACACATCTCCCCAATGCCTCGTGACCCGAAGGCACTTCCGGGTATAACGCGACTTCTACCCCCTCACTGAGGGGGGTTGGAGAGGAGGGCCCTAGGAGCTGCTGAGTGGTGGAGACCAGGGGGCGGGGCGGGGCCGAAGCTGGCGTGCCCCTCGCCTATTGGGCTGAGTCTTGAGATCCCGCCCCTCCTCAGGGAAGAGGGTAGGACCGCTTTAAAAAGCTTGGACCGAAGGCCTAGCCGAGGTCAGACGCTTCAGTACCAGACAAAGGATAGATGATGATGAAGATGACCTGGTGGCAGCGGCAAAGCCAGAACCAGAGCCGGGACCCGAGGAGAGAGGCGAGTGTCAGTCCCTACCTTCTCCCCTTTCGTGTCACTGCTCTCCCCAAATTAGGGACTCCACCCCCTACTCCGGGTGCTGCGTCCCCAAAACGTGAACTTCTCTTCCGGGGTCTTTTCTATCCATTAAGTATAAAATCCTAATAAATTCAGGCTCCTGGAGAGCTCGTAACTCCCCCCAAAAAGGTGTGGGATTATCTTGTCTAAAATGGGAGAGGTTTTATGCCCCTCCTCCACCTTTGGAAGGACGATCCTGCCCTCCCTCCAGCCGTACCCCGTTAAATGAGTCTGTGGGATGCTGTTGTCTTTGGGTACCGGGGTGCTTCCTTGGGCGGAGAGGTGAGCTTGGTCTGCAGAGGGGAGGAGACTGACCTCCGAGGGGAGCATGTCACAATTCGGCCAATCACAGGGAGAGGTGTCAGGAGCCCTCCCCTCAGCTGTTGCCCAAGCTTTGGATAATTTGGGATTGGGGCTGCAGTTGAGCTCACTCTTCTCTCCTTCCTGGTGTGCTAGCCAGAATCTGAGCTCTGTTTATTTTGTTGATTTGTGCTCTTGGGCCCTGCATTCAACATGTTTCAGCAAAGAGAGAATTTTAGAAATAAAGGACACTTGGAAAATTGAAAAGATGACAACTCCAAGAGTGATTTCCTCTTATCCAGGCCTGGGAGCTTTATTAATGTAGCACAGATATTTCTCCAGTTTGGGGCACCCAGAATGTGATACTTCCAGCAGACTGGATTTTGCTTGCACTCCCTATAGTGCCCCTTTCCAAGCAGCCCGATGTAACCATTGCATCAGGCCAGCCCCCTTCCTGACTCTGGAGCCCTCTGGCCTGGGGCCTCACTGCTGATGAAAGCCCAGTCCTATATGCAGGAAGGCAAGGAAAGTCCCATGAGGAATTGACAGCCCAGCAGAGAAATACCGGGGGCGGTATTGCATCTGCAGCCTCCTGGGATCCCTGAAGCTGCTGCTGCTGCTTGCCACCTCTGGGCTGCAGCTGTCCCTGCCTTGTCAAGGGGACTCAAAATCAGCAAAGTGCCAGTCCGGTCCTTTCTCTAGCACTTAATTGTGTTCTAATTTGGATGTTAAGGCTATGGTTTGCCTGGGACTTTTTCCAGTATGCCATCAGGATGACAAATGCCAGCAACTAAAAATAAAGGGAATTGGGCTCTTTGACAAATACTGTACATACACCTTAGAAAAGGATGTATAGATTCTAATAGACCAACTTCCAGATTGAGAAAGAATTAGCTTATCTCTTTTTTCTCTCTACTCCCTACAGTGTTCTAGAAGAAAGTCTATCTTCATACATCACCATACCTGAGAGCAGGTAAAAAAGGCTCATTTCCCCTGGTCCAGTAACTCATAAATTGTCTGATTCACTATTCTTTTTAATGATTTTGCCACCTTTTATTGGAGGGGTGGGGGGTAGCTGGGAAATCTCTCCTCACGAATAGAATTTGGGGGCCTAGCTTCCATTAGGGTAAGAATAGCATAAATGACAAGTTACCATGGAAACCTTTTTCTTCTATCAAGTACTATATAATAGTTGAGGTATTACCAGGAATGAGTATTTTTCCAGCTCATTTTGTGAAGCATTCTCATTGGCAACACTCTTTCCCCAGAGTCCGATCTAAGCAGAGATGGCAGCTGAATCACTGCCCTTCTCCTTTGGGACACTGTCTAGCTGGGAGCTAGAGGCCTGGTATGAGGACCTGCAAGAGGTGCTGTCCTCTGAAGAGAACGGAGGAGCATATGTCCAACCCCCTGAAACAGAACAGGTAAAGCTGACAAAAGCAATTTCCCTGTTAAAAACCCTGGGGTAGGGAATATACCTATTATTCCCAACTTTACAGATGAGGAAGATAAGTAGCCCTAGGCCATACAGCTACCGGGCACTGCAAGGTAAGATATGGGTTCTTTCTGGTGCACAGAAGGTTGTGTCACACGATCTTTTGCTTTCTTGTAGGAAGAACTGAAAACCTTTACCAATCTGGACTCAGCCTCCCTGGTGTGGCTAGCTGAGGAGCCTGGGCCAGGGGGAATTACAAACAATGGCCAGAGCCCTTGCTCTCCTGAATCCAGCCAGAGCTCACTGGCCCAGGAAGAAGAGGAGGACCAGGGGGAACGAGGAAGAAAGAGAAAGTGGAGGAACAGTGAGCAGTCCCCAGCTAGAAGTCGGAAGCAGAGTGTGAAAGAAAAGGAACAGGAGAATGAACGGAAAGTGGCCCGTCTGGCTGCTGAAAATGAGCGCCTGAAGAGAGAGATCGAGCGATTGACCCAGGAGGTAGACATGACCCGCCAGGCCCTAATTGACCGAATGGTCAGCTTGCCCCGATCATGAATGACTGGGCCTTGGAGGCCTTTCCCTCTGCTCTCCCAAGTGCCAATCAGCAGCCCTACATGCCCCAAAGGAAGGCCCCATACCATGTATATAGATATTTGATATTATATTTATTACAGCTGACCTGTGGCATTAAAATGAATTCTACTCAATCACATTCTGAGTGTGTCCTAGGCGCTCTTTGTCATTTCTTCTTCTTGCCCTTTGGGGCTTCCAGAGGCTTCCCTTCAGCCAGTGCCAGTTGTTGCTTTAGCTCCAGCAGCTTAGCCACCTCAGCAGTCACCTGGGCTTTGTCTGCCTTCTGGGCCTTCAGCTCTCGGACAATGTTGCCCTGAGAGGTTACAGAAAGAGAGGATGAGGGAGAGTGGATACAATCCTCATATTGGCCCTCCCCCCTTTTCGCTGAACCTACCTGTTTTGTCACTGCATCTGTTAGTAGCTTGATCTGCTCAGGATTTGCTAATTCTATGGGGGCTTCTGTCTTGGAAACTTTAGCCTCAGGAAGAATAAGGGGATCATTTTTACCCAATGCATAAATTATCCCTCCCCACACAGAAACATGCTTGCAATTATCCCTTTTAACAGCTTGAGGGAAAGTGATTACCTTCAACTCCAAGGAATCTTCTAGCTAAGACAGGAAAAAGAGAAGCTAGAGGTGAGCTACCAATAGGATGAAAACAACAGTGGGAGAAGGAGGAGAGGAGGGCTTCTTGGAGATAGACTGGTAGGAAGTTGTGACAAGGACTACAAAACTAGCAGAGGAAAATGAACATGGCTTCACTCCCTCTTCCTTACCTGGCCCCCTCCAAAGCGCTTTCTCAGGCTTTCAATCTGGTCATTTTCTAGCTTCTGAAACAAGGGACTGACCTGTGAGCAAAGAGAAGGTGCATCAAAGGAATGACAATTTTGATACCTGTCCCTCCTTGAAAGGAAGCTTTGAAGGAGTTTTAGAAGAAATAAAACCCAGATAAGGAATAAAGACTGATACCTTTTAGAGAAGATGATATACAGAACTCTAACCTAAGAGACTGTAGAGGCCAAAGTATAAACAGGCTTAGAAGGAAGAAAATCAGGAGAAATCAGGAGATAGTGCTATCAATAATATCCTGACAAATAGAGGGCTGGGGCCAGATTAAATCAAATTTAGGCAAATCTAATAAACACCATTTTTTAAAAGATGACAGTGAAAGTAGGTTGTAGAATGAAACATATCAAGCTTAAATTCAAAAGAGAATGAGAATCAGAAGTCTTGGGAACTCCATCCCTAAAACAAGAACTTGGGGGAAGGAAGGAAGGATAAAAAAGCCAAAGCTTCAAAGAGAACAGAGAATTTCTGAAATGGTTTGCATGACTGAAAGACAACCTACTATACCAATCTGGTGCCCAGCAGGCAGAAAGCATGGGAAATCGGTAGGCAAGACAGCACAGGCTGCAGGTGGAAGCTGCAGCTGGGTCTGGATAGTTGTGCTGACTGTAGGCATGTAGGGCTGCATCATGATGGAGAGCAGGGCAGCCATATTCACTGCCACACCTGTCACTGTGCCAGCACGGAGCCTGGGGAGGGTGAAAATGATGTTAGTCTGGTGTTATAGGCATCTACAGCCTCTTCTGAACAGGAAGATCCACCAAAAACATTTTACCTATCAGCCTCATTGCCCTTGATCCGCTTCCAGGGCTCATTCACTTGAATGTATTGGTTGCCATGTCTGGAGATAGTAAGGATACAGCGAAGGGCATCTCTAATCCTACAAGGGAATAGGTAGTTCAGAACAGCCAAAGGTTTAACCCTAGAGGAATGAGGAAAAAAAGCTTTCCCATTCCAGATGATTTGTGGAGGGAAGATATAATTAGAGTACTCACCGAACCTTCTCTAGCAGTTGGTGGTATTGATGTAACTCCAATGTGACATGAGCAAGTAATCGCTGGTCATCTGGTGTTAGTGTCATCTTAGGCACACAGCCCCCAAAAAACTTGCACACAAACATCCCAGCTCTTTAGGGGCAATGAAGAAGGATGGGAACAAGATGAGTTCAGACCCTCCCACTGAGGTTCAGCCAACAAACAAACAAAAAATTCCACAGCTCTAAAATCCCCATTTCTATTAACCCACATTCCTTCAGCATTGGTAATGCAAGTTCTGCGTCGTGGAATCTTAAAGGTTATTCACTCTTAACTAGGTACTCTAGGTATATGTTTTAATGTTTCTTCTGTTTTTCCCCACCCCTCCTATGGGAGATTCAGCTCCCCAAGGCAGAGGCTATACTTTTCTTTCTTTCTCCCCAGTGTTAAGCCTTGGCTCCACACAATGGACATTCAATGTATATGCAATGGTCACTTTGTTTTTATAAAGTTTATCACTTAAATAATTTAAATAATTTAAATAAAATTATTATTTAAATAATTTAAATAAAATTAAATAATTTTAAATAATTTAAAAAGTAGACACTGCTAAATTTACCAACCGCTGATATTGTAACCTATATTACTACCTGATATCAAAGAAACACAGGGAGAAAAAAGAATGGGAGACAGAACTAGACTGCCAGTTTCTTAGTTAACTACCCTAGGAGTTAAGAGGATCTCATCCATGGAAGTCATTCCATGGCCTAGGCAAAGGATAGGGAGTAAGACTGGGAAGGAGATCACAAGGTACCAAAATTGCTACAGTTTGATGAAAGCTGACAGAAGCACACTCCTATCTTTCATAGCCACCATTCTTAAAAACTTACTTGAGAAAAAAGTTATCTCTAGTATATTTTTTCCTTTGGGGCATAAGATATTTGTAAAGATGTTTATAGTTTCATAAAACCAATAAAAGGAATTATTTTACATAAATTCCATTAAAAGGTGAGAGAGTCTATAATTCATGTTAACCTTCACTTTGGCTCCTGCCTCCCATCCCATCCCCATCTTCTAACCCCATATAACTTTCTAACAATACCCCCAAAATCTAGATATTCCCACTCTGCTCTTTCAATTGCTTAACTTGGCCTCAGCCTCTTAGTTCTCAATCTTCTCCAAAAGAAGGAAGTCAAATATCCCTTGCCATACTTCTCCCACCAGCTCCAAGAAACAAGAAAGCCACAGAACAAAGTTCTTCCCCAAGTCACCTCTTCCCCCTAATTATTTTCCCATATTAAATCTCACCTGTTGACAAAGTTACCCAAGTTGTTAAGCAATTCAGAATTATTCTTGAGCATCAGGTCAGTCCAGGAGAATGAACTGTCCTGTCCTTCAGGGCGAACATAGAGCAGGTAGAAGCGCCAGATGTCTGAAGGGATGCCCGTGTTTTGGGCCATATCCCCAAACACCCCCACACCTCGGCTCTTAGAGAACTTCCCATCCTCATAGTTCAGGTATTCTAGACAGGAAGGAGAAAATTAAGATGAGTTTTTCTCTTCCTCTTTTCCACACATGGTTGGCACCCCTTGAATCCACCAATCATATTATTCCCACATTAGCAAAATTCCACCCATTTCCCATAATGCTAGATATTCTCCCCCCCCTCATATTAGGGAAATCTAATTGATTATCCATAATACACGGACATTATATACAAATCTTGTCTTCCGAGATTCACCCAGGACTATAAGAATCTAACTACAAAACACTCTTTGCAGATAAAGTCAGACCTAAAAAGTTGGAGAAACATGAATTGCTCATGGGTTGGTTGAGCAAATATAACAAAAATGACAGTACTGTACAGGACATGCTGGACCCTAACCCTGGGGACAAACTTATGAAAATTACAAAAACATTTTTTAAAATCACTAGACTTGTTGGGCCTACAGAAGAAACACTTGCTCAGTAAACTATTTCTTGAACCCAGGTTCAAGTAGCTGAGCTACTATCTGGAAAAGATTGTTTTTAGCAGCCTTAGTATTTTCAACATGGCTAAGAGCCAATACTTTGTTATAAAAGCTTTTTTCCCCCAACTCTAATTGACAATTATTCAGGCTATTTGGCCCTCCCTCTTTGTTGAAATAAATCTTTGACTTAAAGAGAAATCTGTTCAAATGTTCTCACTTCCAACTTGAAATCAAATGCTCTCCCACAGCAATACGAAATTCAAATGGAGAAATAAAAGGATAAGAATCTCAAGAGTAATAATGGGGGAAAACCAGTGCAAAGGAAATTAGTTCATCAGTACCAGATTTCAAACTATGCTATCAAATAGTAAATATTTAAATGGATCTGGTACTTGTTGAAACAAAAAAGAAGCTGATCACAGGAACAATTATGTACAAAAAGTAAGAAGAAAAGACATAATAGCAAAGTGTTTGACAAATCCAAGATCTCAGTAGCTGGGGGAAGGACTCACTCACGAAAACTACTAGAAAAATTGGAAAGCAATATGACATACCTCATATTATATACCAAGAGATTTTTCAAAGGAATACATGACTTGGATATTAAAGTCAAATCTTAATGAAATTAGAGGAATAAGGAAGAAGTCTATGAATGGGTAAAAGTTCATGACTAAACAAATGGGAGAAAAGGATCAATCACACAAAATAAAAAGCACAATTCTGATTAATTGTACATAAAATTTTAAAAGTTTTTGCACAAACACAAGCTAACAAAAATTAGGAAAAACCTAGTAACCAAGAGAAAAAAATCCCTGCAACAATTTTTTCTAATTGTAGGTCTCATTTACAAGACACACATACATATAAATACGTATGAAACTCATGCAAAATTATAAGTCTAAGACCCCCAATGACAAATGATCAAAAGATATGAACAAGAAGTTTTCAAGGGAAGAAATCTAAGTTATCAACAACCATTGAAGGTAAAATGATAACAAATTGAGAAGACCTCTGAGTTAATTGATACAGAGCAAAGTTTACAGCTTGAAAGATTCTAGACAGCTGATGAACCCAAAAGCATGAAAATAAAACACTCCACATCTCCAACTAGAAAGGAGAAAGACAGATGTTCAGATATGTATGTAAATGTATATTGCAGGATTTCTTCTAAATTAAAAAAAAAAAAAAAAAAACTTGCTTGGGATAGGACAGTAAGCAAAAAGAAGAAAAATTGATTTTTAAACTATGTGGTTTGGGGGAAATGTTTAATTTTTAAAAGCAAAAAATAATTTGGAAAAAAAAAATTTAATAATCTTTTCTATACAGCCATGGTAAGAAAAGTGATAATTCTTCACTAAGTAGATCAGGTAAAATCTGCCCCTATGCTGCTGAGCAGAAAAGGGTAGCTTTGTTCTCCTATGTGCCCTACACCTGGCCCATCTCCTTCAATTCTCTGGAATTTCTTAACTCTTTTCTCCTTGGCATAGATCTTAGTAGTTCATTTCAACCCCCTCTCCAAAAACATTACCAAGACAGACATGGTCACTGACTTCATCCTCCCACTGTCTTTCAAAATCCCACTCTTACTCCTACACCCTACCCCATCACTCAGGGCACCTGTGGCAATGAGGTGGCTGACCAGGGTATAGTTGTCTTCGGCTCCAAGGGCTGAGCAAGGGAAGACCACACTGTGGAAAGGGACGTTGTCTTTGGCCATGAACTGGTAGAGTTCTACCTGGGTAGAATGAATAAAGAGAGAAATCTCAATGAAATCAGATATTCAGGAAAATAGAGACCACCCCTTTCAACATACACATTCTCATTCTCATTCTCTTTCTCTCTCTCTCTCTCTCTCTCTGAACATTTTTCTCCACCCATCCCAAAAACAGTAATCTCAAATACAACTTACCTGTTCTGGATTCTTCCACCATCGTTCCCATTGGTCAGTATAGTTGGCTGTGATGGACAGATACCCAATTGTGGCATCAAACCAAACATAAAATACCTGGAGAATTCAAAGAAGGGATATATGTTAAGATGAGGATGGAGCGGAATGAGTGACGAGAGAACAAGAAGATAAAAATGGTAACTGACAGTCAAGACTCATCAACCCAGCATCCACCTACTAAAACAATATAATCTCCCACAAACTCAATCCTTTTGGGCCAAAGCCAATCCCAGGGCACAAGGACTTCACAGCCAGTTTATTTGGAGAGGGAAGTAGGAAATTGTGCCAAACTTCTGACCTTGTTCTGGAAGCCTTCTAAGGGCACAGGGGTACCCCATTTGAGGTCACGAGTTATACATCGCGGTTTGAGCCCATCCCGGAGCCATGAGCGTGTGATGAATCGAGCATTGGGTGTCCAGTCACTGCTAGCTAAAGTCCTTCCTAACCACTCCTCCAGGCGTTTCTCCAGCTGAAGGAGAAAAATGCAATGCTAAAAGAACAGAGAACATAAAAATCAATGACATAACAGGAAAATGATGGGAGAACTTACCTTGGGCAGGTCCAGGAACAAGTGCTGGGAAGATTTCACCACAGGAGATTCCCGGCAGATCTTACACTGAGGCTTCTGTAAGGAGAGAAAAGACAGGGAGAAAACCATAAATATGTAAAGCAAATTAGGGACATGATCCCATGAACTTAAAGGGAAGACAAGAGGTCTTGGTGGGAGCAAAGTTTAGCTGGTAGATAACAAAAACAAGGCTGAGGTGGAGATGAGAAGACAAAGGAAATTTGTCTGAACTCTAGCTGGAGAGTAAAAACAAGGAACATTATCAGACAAGGAGCTCAGTGAGAACAAGGAGTCCCATGTATGTCTTAGGTTCTTTCTCACCTTTAGCTCAATGGCATTGATGAGCTTGCCACATTTGTCACACTGGTCACCACGGGCTTCCTCATAACCACAGAAAGGGCACACGCCCTCCACAAATCGGTCAGCAAGGAAACGAGCACACCGCTCACACCGAAGCTGCTCTACTGTGTCCTTGAGCAAGAAGCCTCTCGACAGCAGCCTCTGGAAGATGTCTTGCGTGATCCTAGCAGGATACAAGAGGAAGAAGGGACACACAGGAAAAATTAAGAGGAAATGGGGCCAAATTAGCATAGACTGCTCTGGTGCTTAAACAAACAAAAAGAGCCAGGGGGCCCAGAAAGGACTTGGCTTCACTGCTGTTCACTTTTTCCAATTAGCCTTTGGGTCACTCCCCAAAATACCATCATAATCTTTGATGAAAACCTTTTCCTTCAATAAACTCTAAAGTTTGTATTTCTGTTGGCAATGCATATTTATTTTGTCTAATACATGATCATAGATTTGGACACAGAAGGAACTTTAGAAACCTTTTAGCCCAAATCCATACAGATGAGGAAACTGAGGCCTAGTAACTTGCCTAAGATCATAAAACTAATAACAAGCAGAGCCTGGGATCTGAATGCTTATGTATTAGAAGGACAGTGCTAAGGAATTAGAGACAGTATCTACTTTTTAACTCGATCTAAGGCATAACTACATCCAGAAACTCATAAGACAAGGAGTTTTGAGAGGGATAGTAAAGCATAATTTCTGCACTTTATGAACAAAGGGAAGAAGGATAAGGGAAACAATAAGAAAAAACTTCCTAGAATAAATCATGCTTTTTTTCCTTTTCTTTTCATCTCCCCTATGATTAGTATTCCTGCACTGAAAAAGTGCAGGCTATATACCTTTTGAACTTTGTTTTATGTATGTATACTTTCTTTTACAACATGGCTATTATGGAAATGTTTCATGTGATTTCACATATAGAAAGCTATCATAGGGCTTGCCCCTCAGGGATGGGGGAATCAGGAACTTAAATTTTTTTTTAAAATGAGTGTTCAAGGGGCAGTTAGGTGGCACAGTGGTTAGAGCACCAGTCCTGAAGTCAAGAGAACCTGAGTTCAAATCTGGCCTCAGACACTCAACACTTCCTAGTTGCATGATCCTAGGCAAGTCATTTAACCCCAACTGCCTCAGCAAAAAAGAAAAAAAAAATGTGCAAAATATTTTTACATATTTAATAAAATTGATAAAATGTATTTGAAAAAAGAAAGTAACATTTTCCCAGCAGTTCATCAAGCCCCAGGCCTAAGCTCCCTAAACATTTATCATTTCATATTCCCAGTGATCCCACCCACTCCATCACAAAAGCCTACTTGGTCTGAAGGGGAGTGGTAGTCCGACCAAAGAAGTCAAAAGAAATGTTAAACCAACGGTAGATGCTGGCGTGGATAGCGTGGTACTTGTCACAGATCTGTTGGGGTGTCAGACCCTCCTCCATGGCTTTGGTTTCTGTTGCTGTCCCATACTCATCTGTCCCACACAAGTACAATGTATTCCACTGGCGTAGTCGAGAGTACCTTGAGGGCAACAGGGCAGTCAAAAGGCAAAATCTATGCCCACACCAATCTTGAACCCCAATTCCCCCAAAAAGCACATTTATTAAAAACCAATTGTATTATATTGTATTTAAGATATACTTTGACATGTTTAACATGTATGAGGCTGCCTGCCATCTAGGGGAGGGGGTGGAGGGAAAGAAGGGAAAAGTTGGAACAGAAGTGATTGCAAAGGTCAGTGTTGAAAAATTACCCATGCGTATGTTCTGTCAATAAAAAGCTATTTTAAAAAAATTGTATACAAGGAATGGTTCTAGGTACCAGGAATATAATCATAAACACAGTTTATGCCTTTTACAAAGGCTTTTTTTCTAGGCCCTACTTCCTGAAGGGTAGATTTTACCTTCCAATCTCTCAGGCATTCAAGAGAGAAGGGCCCTCTCCCAGTCCCAAGATGTTTGATTTTCCCTCAGAGGCAATTTCTCCCTTCAGCAATTCCTCTTCATATCCCAGGAGTCCCCTACCAGCCCCTCAGGAGCTTCCCCACTCCAGTCTTTTCCCCAACATCCAGATCTACCTGGCAAAGACATCAGCACTAAGGACACAACCAATGATGTTGCCAAGATGCGGGACATTGTTGACATACGGAAGGGCGCTGGTGATGAGCACATTCCTTTCTCCAGCTACAGGTAATCTAGTGAGAAGGGATGGGGGGAAAACAGGACAGAGTGACAACCTGGCAGTTTGGAAGGTTAGATTCAAGACAAAGGGACTGAAGGACCTAGTTAGAAGACAAAGTACTGAGGTATTTGAATTGCTTTAAAACATTAATACTTACAATAATGTATTCTTTTCCTGTGGGTGCTTTCTACTTCCCTTGCAAGGCTACATACTAGGTATCACAAAAGCCTCAATGCAGTTTTTTTGTTTTGTTTTGTTTTTTGGAAGGAGTTAGGATTAAGTGGTCATCCCCCAAAAGTCCCTGTACAATGAGGTAGAAGGAACAAAGGAAATACAAGTTCCAACTCACACTGGATTCTGCCGTGGTCTAAGTGGAGGCAGAGCTTCCAATCCTTGCTCCCAAATTGTTACTGCCATGGTGATCTCCTCCTCAGAAAGTGTGTGAGCGGGCAGCTCATCTTCCTGTGGAAAGGAACCCCAACCATGCCCCACCAAGTAAAATCAACTGCCAGGGTACAAGAAACCTCTCTTTCCTAGCAACAATGTCCTCAAGTAACATTAACAGAGTCTATCTTCTAATCACCCTCATATACCTCAGGCTTCCCAATCAAAGACCCACAAATCTTTTATTCTTCCCACCCCATACCTCAGGCTCATTACTGACAGGCCTCTCTACAGGAACACTGGGCTGTGGCTGTTTTTGCAGATATGACCGGAGAGCCAAGATCCCCTGCTTTTTCAGGACAGATTCAACTGCCTGCTGGCATGGTTCCTGAACACTCAGGGTCCGGAACCAGGTCTGCAAGGCAGCAAGTTCATCTAGGTAGGAAAGGGGGAAAGAAGTCAAAAGCTTAGAACAAGGAAAGTAGATCCACTCCTGGGATCCTTCGCCCTTAATAGGCATTCCAATGTCCTACTTCTCCTATTCAAATCCCTTAGCCCTAGTTCTTAAAGACTGCAAAATTACGTGATAAGTGCAGTTCTCACCAGGAAGGTAAGTTGGATCCTGGAGTAAAGGGTACAGCGCTCCCCACAGAACAATATCAGCCAAAGATTCCGAGTCCTTTATTGGGAAGAGGAAGAAGAACAAGTCTGACAACTTGGCTCTTCATAGAAAATTCCTTTCTCTTAAGAATAAACAATAACAATCTCTCCCACAAAAAAAAAAAAAAAAAAGAAAAAGAAAATTCCTTTCTCCCTATACCTCCAAGCCCCAACTCACCCCAACCAGGAAAGGGCAGCTTCGTCGACTCAGACTGTGGTCAATGTGGATCAATGCCCTTCGGACTGGAGAGAGGACATCCTCTCCCTTCTTTCCCTGCACCACCAAGTTGTAGAGAGCAACAGAAAGTGCAGGCTAAATGGGAATGGAGAATAACAGAGTCACTATTAACAAATGGCTCCCAGCCCTCCTCACCTGTCAGGCCTCGGCCACTACCTGGAGCTCTGTTGTCTCCCATTCCAGCCACTGGTTAGTGAGGTCATCTTGTTCCCAACCAGATAACAGAAAGAAATACCTGTGGGAAAAGAAAAATATGTGCTATTTTTTGTTCTGGTTCCTCTTTCCCACTATGACTCATATGAAAATAAGTTAAAAATGATTGTATACCTATAATCTATATCAAGTTACTTGCTGTCTTGGGGAAGGGGAAGGTAAAGGAAGGTGAGAAAAAGTTTGGAATTAAAAAATCTCACAAAAGTGAATGTCGATAACTATCTTTACATGTAACTGGAAAAATGAAATACAACTAAAATAAATATTTTTAAATGAAAAAAAGAGATGGGGAATGAATTCAGGGATGGTGCCATCTGCCTTTGCACAAGATGGACTGGTCCTCTTCCCTCCCACAATAGCACAGCGCCAGAAAAGAGAAGCCCTCCCGCGTTATTTCTTAATCTTCACCCACAGCCTCCTCCCTCTTCACTACCCACCAGCCGGACTTACCTGCAAATTGCACTGGTAGAAAAGAGGTAGCGGTCACTGTCTAGTTTCAGGACTGGAAGTTTAGGCCGAGTCAAGTAGGGGACAACCCGCTCTGGTAAGGGACAGTAAACAGACAGGATGAGAAGTGGACGTGAGCTCACCTACAACACACAAGCCCAGGGGGAGGAGCGGGACAGAACAACCTTAGCCGAGAATCCCCACAGGAGGATTAGTGCGGGAAGGTGACTGGCGCTGACCCGAGAGGCACGGGGACTGAGAAGAATTCCCCAGAACACTCTGCCCTTCACCCTCACAAAGCTCAGAGCTGGTGCACTGTAACTCCTTTCACTCTATTCCGGTGATCTTTATCCAAAAGGGCGGGAGCTTGCCTTAACTTTGCACTTCTCCGGGATCCCGGAGTGAAAATGAACGCTTGTGGGATTAAGCATTTGTAGAAAAAGGCAGACTGGTATTAGACCAGTGGCAAGGGCTGGAGACAAGTGTAACTGAAGGAAGGAAGCCCTTCCAGTCCTCTCTCTGCAGCAGAGAGGGAGGAGACTGCTTGGAGTCGCCCAACTAGTAAAAGTCAGAGGCAGGATTCGAATTCAAGTCCTCTCGTCACATCAGGGGAGAAGGCCCGGAATGGAGAACCGACAGTGAGGCTTTGAGTTTGTTTGTTTGTGTTTAACACCGATAAACTTTTTTCTTTCCTTTTTTTCAGACAGTTCTTGGGAGAGAAGACCCAGGAGAACGTATCAGCGCCACAGAGGGGAGTGAAAGCAGTGGCTGCAGGAGACTCCCCAAAGAAGGAATAAAGGTAGATGGGGGGGGATGGGACCAAGTGGGAGAGGTCCAGCAAGGGCTGAGAGAACCTGAGGGAGATGGGGAAGGCGGTGGTAGAGGAGACGTCATGGAGAGAGAGGGAGCACGGGGAAAGGGAGTGAAGGAAAGAATCTGGACTCTTGCGGCCCATTCCCGGTACCTTCGGGGCCCACGGTGTGGATGAGTAGCTTGCCTCTAGCCCCAGCCCGCCCAGCCGCGGCCAGGACAGGCAGGTTCCCCGGGGCGCCGTCGCTCACGAAAAGCTGCATTTTGCCTCCGCGCAGCCGCCGACGCAACAGGAACCGGCTTGCCAGCCCCTCGCACTCCTGCCTCCGCGGATTTAACTCTTCAACCGCCGCAATGCACGTAGGGAAGTGGAGTTTCCAATCCATCAGCGCCAGGGGTTTCCAGCTACGCGGAGACTTCAACTCCCACAATGCATCAGCAAAGGAAGCGGAAGCGACTGCTCCGAAACCATAGAGACGAGAGTTGATGATAGAGCAGTCCGCTTCTTTCCGTGCCTGACCTGTTTTTCCTCCTAGACTGAGCCTTTGTACGCTCGTGGCGCACGCCATTGCAGCTACGAAGTTATACCCTATAAGCATTTATAACAGGTTTATGGAATCCCCATTCACTTAGACTGCTACTTGAATGCTTAACGTACTAATATTTATCATCCCGAGTTCTAAAGCAATCCGGGGGGGTGGGGGGATGGTTGGACATTTTCTCATTAATCAATAAAATTGCAATTGATCGAACCATTAATTTAGAGCTGACCGTTAACAGTGTTTATTCACTAAATAATTTGGAGAAACCTCTTTAATAAGCAGTAGCTCATATCTCTATATACCAAAATCTTTTTTTTTAAATTTAATATGAACAATATGATAAATAATAAAAATAATTACCATATTTTAGGAATGGAAAAAAAATCACTTTTAATTTAACTATTACAAAAAGTGAAGATGGAAAAGGGTTGGCAATTGTCAGTGCTGTAAAATTACCCATAGTATCTGGTAAATAAAAACTATAATTAATAAAAAAAAAAATTTAAAAAGTGAAGTTGAATTCACCATAATAGCCACTCAGGATCCCAAGCAAAGTCTCTTTTTAAGGATTCTTTCCACCCCTTTCTCATATGTCCCTTTTTCACTTTCTTTGAGACCGCCTCCTTTAGTTCTCTTTTGTTAGTCTCCTCAAAAACCTGCCCAAAATAATCTCATAGAATGACAAAAGCTGTAAAAAAGATACGGGGACATTCTCTAATATCCCTGCTCCTAGATTGCTACACCAGAAACTTCTAGGAATTTCTCTAGGGTGAGATTTAAGACTTTCGGTTGCTTGATCCCAATGGAAACGTTCCTTCACTTTGTACTATCTAATGTATATTCCCATATGTATACCTGTTATAGTTTGTTTTGATACAATTTGAGTAAATGAGTTTCTTTGTTACCTTTTGTGTGCTCATAGTGGAACTGAAGTAAGAAGGAGGTAAGCCTTAGATACAGAGCTTGGAGTTCCACTTCCCCCCCATAATGAAAAAAAAAAAAAAAAAAAAAAGGCAATCAGAAATTAAATTGACCTTAATCACATTACCAGATAAATAATATTTAAGAGAGTAAATAGATACAATTCTAGCCTGATGCCTTCTCTTTCTGAAGAGAGCAGAACCCAATTCCAACCTCAACTTCCTACCCTTCCTTCTGAGAATTCAATTAATTAAATAATTGGCCAAGCTCCCCCCTGGAGAAAGGTAGATGGAGAGAAAGACTAGAGATGTCTATTCTACTTCCTGAGCCACACAGTGATACAGGCTGGAGTAGAAGGAATAGACCTCAGCTTATATGAAGCCTTTCTACCTGTGCAAGAAGAGATGTGCCTCTGGGTGAGAGGAGATCTTTTTGTAGCTATTATCCTTGCTATCCCTTTTTTGTAAATATCCTTTTGTTAGAAACTAATTGATGTCTTCTGGCTAATTAACATTAAGGAACACCCTAGATAGGGGCTTGTGAGTGATCCAATTAAAAGCCACGACCTCTCAATAAAATCTCTCTATACACAAAGACACTCTAATTCAGGCCCTTATCACATCTTGAGTAGGTTATTACAATTGGGCTCCCTGACCCAAGTTTCTCCTCATTCTAATTCATATTTCTCTCAGCTTTGAAAGTGATTTTCCTAAAGTGTAGGATCATATCACTTTTCTGAGCAACAAACTCTAATGGTTCCCCATTATTTCAAAGACCAGATGAAGAAATCATCTGGGAATTTAATCTGCCAGTGTTGAGTTTGAAACTGAGAGAGAATTCCCAAAGGGAGTCCGATACTACTATAGGGTTTAAGCCCTAGGGAGGTTATTGACAATAAGAAAAAATAAATATATTCATACCAATGCTATTTGAAAGAGCAAAACAAACCACACAAAAAAAAAAAAAACCCCGGAAACAAATGATGTACCTAAAAATTGCTTGATGACTGAGCAAATCATGCTTATGTGAATGTCATTGAATAATGTTACATAATAAAGAGCAAGAAATATGAAGGATTCAAAGAAATGGGCAAAGATTTGTATGAAGTAATGCAGTCAGTGAAGCACATACAATATAATCTGTACAACAGCTCCAACTAACAAAAGGAAGGCAATTTAAAAACTAAAGAAAAAAAGATTTTTGTATTTACATACAAACCATACAGGCATGCTTTCTTTTAATAAAAGGGAATTACCTAAATGTAAAGTTTCATAACAGCCTTATTAATCACAATCACATATATATAATATGTGTGTGTGTGTGTGTGTGTGTGTGTGTGTGTAGATAAATAGATTTAGATATCTTATTTTCAGGAAATAAACATTTTGGTGAATTTATTTAGAAGTATTTAGAAGGGACTTGTATGATATGTTAAAACAAAAATATCAATAAAAATATGACCAAAAGTGAAAGGAAATCCATTACCTCATTCCATTTCAGTTTTAGAAAACTCCAATTGTTGAAGTCTTTTTAAATTAATATTATATTATATTACAAAGATTAAAATCTTTTCTTCCTCCTTTTCCTCCTCCTTCTCTCTCCCTCCAACTCTCCCATCCCCTCTTTCCCCCTCATCAAATCCCGTGGATTCAATTATCAGCTCTATATGATGATTTCCAGATGTCCAGCCCTAGTCTCTCTTCCAACCTCCAGTCTCATATCATCTACTGCCTATTGTACATTTCTCACAAAGATGCCTTTTTGGCATCTCCAATTCATTAAACCACAAACAAAACTTTTTTTTTCCCCTAAAACCAACTCCTTTTCTTTTTTGTGTGCAAATAAACACCATCCTTCCCATTTCCTGGCTCAAACAAAACTTCACAGTCATCATCAATTCCTTATTCAACCTCCATATATTACATTACCAAATTATACCAAATTATCAATCACCAAATTTTGTCATTTCTACCTTCTTAGTAGTGCTAATGTCTCTCATTATAATAATCTACTCAAGAAGTGATAAGGGCCTGAATTAGTGTGTCTTTGTGTATTGAGACTATACACAAAGACACTCTAATTCAGGCCCTTATCACATCTTGAGTAGATTATTACAACTGGGCTCCCAGCCCCGTTTCTCCTCATTCTAATTCATATTTCTCTCAGCTTTGAAAGTGATTTTCCTAAAAATTCCTAGGATCATATCACTTTTCTGAGCAACAAACTCTAATGGTTCAATTTCCTATCATAGAAAATGAGTGGAAGCCCGCCATTTGGGGGATGGCTGAATAAGTTATGGTATATGAAAGTAACAGGCTGATTTCAGAAAAGCCTAGAAAGACTTATATGAAATGATGCTGAGTGAAGTGAGCAGAACCAGGAGAACATTGTACACAGCAACAGCAAGACTATGCGATAATCAACTACGACAGATTTAGCTTTTCTCAGCAATTCAGTAATCCAAACCAATTCCATTAAACTTTGGATGGAATTTGTCATCCATATCCAGAGAGAGAACTATGGAGACTGAATGCAGATGGAAGCATACTATTTTCACTTTTTTTTCCCCATTTCTGTCTTTTTCTTTCTCATGGTTTTTCCCTTTTGTTCTGGTTTTTCTCTCTCAGTGTGACTCACATGGACATATGTAAAAAAATAAAATAAAGTTCACATATAACCTAAAAAAATAAAATAAATAAATAAAACAAATAAAAGTCCTGACATTTAAATTTCTTTACAATTTGATCCCAATCTAGATTTCCAGACTTTTCACACATTATTCTCTTTTACGTCCACTGCGGTCCAACAAATATTTATATCACACTCCATCTTCCATCTCCATGCCTTTGAATTGGTTGTCTCCCAGAAATGGAATTCACTATCTCCTCACCCCTCTTTCTCGCAATCCCTACTTTTCTTCAAGGTTCACCTCAAATTTTACTTCTTAAAAAAAGCCTTTCTGGATTTCCCTTTGTTGATGGTAGAGCTATACGCTTTTCCCTAAAATCATCCTATGCCATCTGTAGTCTCAAGAGCTCTCCTCTCATACTTATGTTCTCTCTTACAGGACAAGTGACCAAAACTCATTAACAACTTGTCCCGTAAGAGTCTAGGAATTAACTCTGAGAGACAGTGGAGGGAGTATATTTCTAATGTTATAATTCACAAAACCCCTCTGATTTCTTTCTCTGTTGTTTACCAATTGATATCAGTCAGCCAGACTTAATTAGCAAAGAATTCTTTTTCTCCCCTCTTTTAAAATTTTTTTGTTTTTAAAAGATTTTTATTTTCAAAACATATATATGGATAATTTTTCAACATTGACCCTTGCATAGCCCTGTGTTTCAGATTTTCCCCTCCTTTCTCCCAACCCCCAGATGGCAAGCAATTCAATATATATGTTATATATGTTTAATCCAATATGTGTAAACATATTTATACAATTCTCTTGCTGCACAAGAAAAATTAGATCAAAAAGGAAAAGTAAATGAGTAAGAAAACAAAATGCAAGTGAATAACAACAAAAAGAGTGAGAATGCTATGTTGTGATCCACATTCAGTTCCCACAGTCCTCTCTCTGGGTATCAACGGCTCTCTTAATCACAAAATCATTGGAACTGGCATTAGTCAGATATCTCATTGTTGGAAAGAGTCATGCTATCAGAATTAATCATCCTATAATATTGATGTTGCCATGTACAATGATCTCCTGGTTCTGCTCATTTCACTTTGCATCAGTTTATGTAAGTCTCTCCAGGCCTCTCTGAAATCACCCTGACGATAGTTTCTTTCTTTCTTTTTTTTTTTTTTTTAATAACATTAAAACAATTTATTAGTTGTAAAAAATTTTTTTCCAGAAATGCTGCTTATAATTTTTCATTTACAAGGGAAAATACAGACAAACCAACATACAGCTTTATTATGGGACTAGTGCAATAGATAAACCAGGAAGGGCAAGGGGCAAAAGTCTCTTATCTTTGCCAGTGTGACACTTGCCTTCCCCAAAGACATTCATGAAGGTGAGGTAGGCTGGGGGGTAGAAAAAGGAAGGGAAGATATTCAAGGATCACCTCTCCTTTTGTCCAGTCTCTAGCTGTCTAAAGCTTTGGCCATTGGAGTTATGTGTAAATATCCTATTCTAGAACATCATGGTCTCTCCAGATCCAGAAACTACAGAGAGTTCTTATAGAGCAGTAATATTCTATTACATTCATATACCATAACTTATTCAGCCATTATCCAACTGATGGGCATCCACTCAGTTTCCAATTTCTTGCCACTACAAAAAGGGCTGCCACAAACATTTTTACACTTGTGGGTCCCTCTCCTTTCAAGAAGAATTCTTTACTAAGATCATAAGGTAAGAACACTTGGTATCCCTCCATAAGTCTGTGACATACTCTATCTCCCCAAAATATAAAGAGATCATAAGAAAGTAGGTGCAACCTAGAGATCACATGTAGCAGCTACTGGAAGTTCCTTCCCTGGAGTCTTTGACATGTACGAAGTGACTTTTCTTCTGGGATACTCACTGAACCTTAAGTTGGTCTTTCTTCATTGTGTTCAGGGGGTTCTCACCTCCTAATACCTTTTTTGAAAACAATACCAAGTCTGATGGCAAGATGGGAAGTCCATATTTGAAGTTCACAGAGACCTCCTCTGGCAAAGATGGAGACAAGGGACAGGCAGAAAGGGAGGTCAAAACTGAGTACTTTCCTTTCCCCTCCTCCTCCAGATTCCTCCTCTGAGTTTTTCTGGAAGGACACAGCTCTATGCCACTTTATAGTTGAATCTCCAGTCCAGAAACCCATGCTGTGTTATAGACTGTCCAGGCAAGTATGATCAAGTTTTCTCAACCAATAGGAACACACTTCCTCAAGCAATATCAATCTAGGTCCTTCAGTGGCTTTCAAAAAAAAAAAAAGTCTTTCAGTACTTGGTATAGTGTTTGAGTGAGGTGTGTTCGCAGCTGGTGAAGACATCTTGTCACTTAAAGTGAGGTATCATGATATAACATTTTACTACTTAGTTAAAATGGGGTAATAGAATTATTTTTGGAGGCAATTGAGATTAAGTCATGGGGTAATAAGATTTTTTTTGAGGGGAAGCAATTGAGATTAAGTGATTTGTCTCAGGTCACACATAGCTAATGAGTATCAAATATCTGAGGCCAATTTTGAATTAAGCTTCTCCTCACTATAGAACTGGTATTGTATTCACTTAGCTACTAACTGCCCTACTAGAGGTGGGGTAATTGAGAGAAAGATTCAGTGTCCTCCTTACCTTAATATACAAACATGTATTGGTAAATGGTGAAAAACAGTATGAGGAAAGGAGTGTTAGAGAAGGGAATAATAAACACACTTTTAAGTTTAATCTCCACAAATAACATTTTGTCCATCACTTTTTGGAGACTAGACAATCCTCAAAACAATAAATCAAGCCCTGGTTTGTTGGTTTGTATAAATTGAAAAATTAACTATCAACTCTTGGGAATCAATTCCATCTGATTTCAGCACTTGTATATGCATATATCTTCTCTAGATTGTGAACTGAACAAAAGGAATGTTTCGCTTTTGTTTTTGAATTCCTAATACAGTACCTATATATTCTTCTATCTACATATGTAAATTGGTTGATGGTATATCTCACTCACTGTCAGAATTCTAAACTTTATGGTTTATCTTTGTCCCAGAAGTGACTGGGAAGCAAGTTGAGCTTGAATCACTATTTCAATATCATAGTTTCCTTTTGAACCTCTTTGAGTAGTAATTTTGTAACAAACTGAAACATTGTTTCTTTTTTTTATAAACTGTAATCCTTTTATCTATCTCACTTTTCCAATTCCTTCTTCAACTGAGCTAACATAATCAAGTTCATTGATCTGGTTATCATATCTGTTGAATGTCTACTTCAAATTTTTTCAATATTCTTTGCACACCAAAGTCTTTAAACAAAACTATAATTTTGCTTCAATTCTCAATCATAAACTAGGCTTCCAGCCTCAAACCATCATTTGTTTTTTGTTTTTAATAGTATTTTATTTTTTCCAATTACATGTAAAGTGAGTTTTCAATGCCCTTTACTGTTTTTTCCAACATTCATTTTCTTTCTTTCTTTCTTTTTCTTTTTTTTTTTTTTTTTTTTTTTTGAGGCTGGGGTTAAGTGACTTGCCCAGGGTCACACAGCTAGGAAGTGTTAAGTGTCTGAGATCACATTTGAACTCGGGTACTCCTGAATTCAAGGCTGGTGCTCTATCCACTGCGCCACCTAACTGCCCCCCAACATTCATTTTCAATAAAATTTTGTGTCCCAAATTTTTCTTCCTTCCTTCCCAAGACAGCAAGCATTCTGACATATTAGACATGTGCAATCATGATAAATACATTTCCACATTCATGTTCCACACAATCATGTGAAAGAAGAATCAGAATAAAAGGGCAAAACTATGATTAAAAAAAACCAAAAATGTTCATGATTTAAATATAAAGGATGATTTATCTCTCAGATTGTGGAGAAGAAAGAAATTTATGACCAAAGAAGAGCTAGAAAACATTATGAAATGCAAAATGGATAATTTTGATTATATTAAATTTAAAATATTTTTGTATAAATAAAAACAATATAGTCAAGATTGGAAGGGAAGCAGAAAACTAGGAGGAAAAAAATTGTATCCAAAGGTTCTGATAAAGAGAAAATCTGTATTTTCTTCTAATATTATATAGAACTATGGGAACTGAATATGGATCATTAGCTTTTTTGTTATTATTGTTTATTTGTTTGCTTGAGTTTTGCTCTCATTTTTCCCTTTTTTGATGATTTTTCTTTTGCAGTAGGATGAATATGGACATACATTTAGAAGAAATGTATTAAATATATATTTCTAAAATATATAGAGAATTGACTCAAATTTATAATAATATAAGCCTCTCCAATTGATAAAGGGTCAAAAGATATGAACAAATAATATTCAGATGGAGAAAATTAAAATCTTTCTAGTCATGTGAAAAAATGTTCTAAATCACTGTTGATTGGAGAAATGTAAATTAAGATAACTCTAAAATACCACTTCACATCTCTCAAAATGGCTAATATGACAGGGAAAGATAATGATAAATATTGGAGGAGATGTGGGAAAACTAGAACACTAACACATCGTGTATAGAGCTATGAATTGATTTAACCATTCTGGATAGCAATTTGGAACTATGCCCAAAGGACTATCAAAATATGTATACCTCTTTCCATGTATTTTGAAAATAAAAAGTTATTGTTATTTTTTTGGGGGGGAGGATGTTTAATTCCCTTTAAAATTTTTTTTTATTAATTTTATAATTGTGACATTTTTTGACAGTACATATGCATAGGTAATTTTTTTTTTTTTTACAACATTATCCCTTGGACTACCTTCTGTTCCAAATTTTTCCCCTCCTTCCCCCACCCCCTCCCCCAGATGGCAGGCATTCCCATACATATTAAATATCTTATAGTATATCCTAGGTACAATATATATGTGCAGAACCGAATTTTGTTGTTGCAAATGAAGAATTGTATTTGGAAGGTAAAAATAATCTGGGAAGAAATACAAAAAAAAAAAAAATGCTCACAGTTTACACTCATTTCCCAGTGTTCCTTTTCTGGGTGTAACTGATTCTGTCCATGATTGATCAATTGGAATTGGATTAGCTCTTCTCTATGTTGAAGATATCCACTTCCATCAGAATACAAAAAGTTATGATTTTTAAAATTTTAATGTGCATACCTTTTGATCCAGCAGTGTCTCTACTGGTCTGTATCCCAAAGGGATCATTTAAAAAGGGGGAAGGACCCGAAATAAAAATGTTTGTTGTAGTCCTTTTTGTAGTTAGTGGCAAGCAACAAAAAATTAAATGGATGCCCATCGATTGGGGAATGGCTGAATAAATTATGGTATATGAATTTATAGAATATTATTGTTCAATAAAAAAAGAATCAGCAGGATGATTTCAGAAAGGCCCAAAGAGACTTATATGAATTAATGCTAAGTGAAATGAGTAGAACCAAGAAAACATTGTAAATAGCAATTACAAGATTATGTGATAATCAGTTCTGAAGGATGTGTCTCTTTTCAACAATGAGAAGATTCAGGCCAATTCCAATTTGTGAAGGAGAAAGCCATCTGCATCCAAAAAAAGGACTGTTGGGACTGAATGTGGACATACATTTTGAAGAACTGCACATGTTTAACCTATAATGGATTGTTTGCTATCTAGAAGAGGAGGAAGGAGGAAAGGAGAAAAATATGCAACACAGGATTTTTCAGGAGTAATAATAAATTTATTTTTTCCCAATTACATGCAAAGTGAGTTTTCAATGCCCTTTACTGTTTTTTCCAACATTCATTTTCTTTCTTTCTTTTTTTTTTTTTAAACTATCTTTGCATGTATTTTAGGGGGGGGAGCTATTTAAAAAAAAACAAAGTGAAAATAGCATGCTTTGATTTGCAGTCAGACTCAATAGTTCTTTCTCTAGATGTGGATAACAATTTCTATCACGGGGCTTTTAAAATTGCTTTGGATGGTTTGGTATGGTTGAGATGAACTAAGTCTATAAAAGCTGGTCATCCACACTATGTTGTTGTTACTGTATAAAATGTTCTGCTTCTGCTTATTTCACTCAGCATCAGTTCATGTAAGTCTTTCCAGGTTTTTCTGAAATCCACCTGCTAATCATTTCTTATAATATGATAATATTCCATTACATTCATATACCATAACTTGCTTAGCTATTCCCCAATCAATAACTAATTCTTTTCCACCACAAAAAACTGCTATAAATGTTTTGTATAAATAAGTCCTTTTCCCTTTTTTATGATTTCTTTGGGATACAGACCTAGTAGTGGTATTGCTGGATCAAAGGGTATGCAGTTTTATAGCCCTGTGAGGATAGTTCCAAATTGCACTGCTAAATGGTTGGATCAATTCAAACTTTATCAACAATGTATTAGTGTCCCAATTTTCCCTCATCTCCAACATTTATTATTTTCCTATTTCATCATATTAGACAATCTCACAGTATGAGATGGACCTTAGAGTTGTCTTAATTTGCATTTCTCTAATCAATTATGATTTAGAATATTTTTTCATATGCCTATAGTTTTAATTTCTTCATCTGAAAATTGCCAGTTCAAATCTTTTGAACATCTAACAAGTGGAGAATGACTCATATTCTTAGAAATTTGAGTCAATTCTCTCTATATTGAGAAACATTAACTATAAAAATTGTTTTTCAATTTTTTGCTTTCTTTCTAATACTCATTGTATTAGTTACAACTGTGCAAAAATGTATCTATTTTGCATTTCATAATGTTTTTTATCTATTTTTTTATCATAAATTCTTCCCTTTTCCATAGATCTGATAGGTAAATTATTCCTTGCTCTCCTAAAGTACTTGTGGTATTACCTTTTATGTCTAAAGAATATACCCATCTTGCTTCACAAGAAAAATCAGATTAAAAAGGAAAAAAATTAGAAAGAAAATAAAATGCTAGTAAACAACAACAAAAAGAGTGAAAATGCCACACTCTGTTTCCACAGTCTTCTCTCTGGGTGTAGATGGCTCTTTTCATCACAAGATCATTGTAATTGAATCATCTCATTGTTGAAAAGTGCCATGTTCCTCAGAATTGATCATCATATAATCTTGATGTTGCCGTGTAAAATGATCTCCTGGTTCTGCTCATTTCACTTAGCATCAGTTCATGTAAGTCTCTCCAGGCCTCTCTGAAATCCTCCTATTGATCATTTATTATAGAATAATTAGAATAATTATAGAATAATATTCCATAACATCCATATACCATAACTTATTCAGCCATTCTTCAACCCATCATTTCTTTCTTAATACTGGTTCCTTGAACATCAGTTTTCTCTGAATAAAACAAAAATTCTCTTAAGTGTGCTAGACATATTTATGGCCAAAAAATTAATTATAACAGAAAAGAATTTCCTTTTTTTTGTTGTATTGTGGTGGTATTCTTTAATCAAATTCTTGATTTCTTGAATTCTTGAATCAAATGGGTGGAATCCACTGATAATAAGATCATTCTTAATGTTTTGGAGATGCAAGAAAACTAACATATCTGACTCCATCATTGTTTTCTAAAGATGATTCTTTGGAATTTGATTTCTTACACACCAACTTGGTATTCCTCTTTGGAGTGAGTCCATCTTGTATATGTTCATCCATGTTATAGTTGTGATAATTCAACAATAATTCTGAAAATCACCAAAAATGTTCCAAATAATAAGAGAAGCACAAATCAAAACAACCCTGGGATTTTACCTCTCTATAAAAATGAAGGAGGGGGCGGGGAGGGGGAAATGGCAACAATGTTGGAGGGACTGTAGAAAGATAGGCATACTAATATATTATAGGTAAAGTTGTGAAATGTCACATTTTGGGAAGCAATCAAGAATTATGCAAATAAAGTGACTAAAATATCTAAATTATTTGAACCAGAACTTTCCTTTCCTAGGCTTATACCCCAAAGAAGCCATTGACAAGAAAAAGTCCACGTATACTATAAAATATTTATAGCATACTTTTTTGTGATAACCAAGAATTGGAGCTATCATAAAAAAGTATTGCAAAGAAATGATTTGGGACGGCTAAGATTTAGAAGGGCAACTAGACAGTTCAGTGGATAGAGTACAAAGGCTGTAATCAAGAAGCATTATCTTCCTGAGTTCAAATTTGCCTTCAGACACTTACTAGCTTTGTGATTCTGAACAAATTGTTTAACTTTCCCTCAGTTTCCTCATTTGTAAAATAATCTGGAAATTCCCAGAATGTCAAATCATTCTGATATCTTTGTCAAGAAACCCCCACATGGGGTCATAAAGAGTTGGACACACCTGAACGACAATAAAGAATTGTAAACAAAGTGATTTCCATCAATTGGGGAATGGCAAAACAAAGTACTGTTATAAGAAATTATATACATGACACATACAGAGAAACATAGAAAGATTTGTAGTAACTGATGTAGAGTGAAATAAGAATAACAAGATACATAGTAACTATGACAACATAAATGGAAAGAACAACACACCAAAATATCAAAAGTAAATATAACAAAATGATAAAACTCAAACAGGTCTCAGATGAAAAAAAAATGAGAAGACATTTCCAACCCAACTCTTTATGTAGAAATGAGAATTGCAGATGTTTTCAGAGTTTTTCAATATATCCATCAGTTGTGCTAACTTTTTTCCAAGTCTTATAGAAAATCACCATTTATCATAGGGGCTGGATTCTAGGAGAGGAAAGGGAAAAATATATATATAGGACATTATAATGATATAAAAAACAAAAAACATGAATAAAAATTTATTTAAAAAAAGAAAGAAATAATTCTTCACTTGTGCCATCCTGGGACTTGCCCCAAACTTTTATAATCTTTGTTCTCTTGGTTTTTCATTTTCACAAATAGAAAAACATTATCTTCCCATCTTTCCATAGATTTTGTATACTTTTATCTTGCAAACTATATCATCAGTGTGACTCTTGCTATTCCACTCTCCACACACTCTACAATCTAACCACCCTGACCTATTTGTTATTGACATCTCCTACCTTTGTGTGTTTCTTTGGACTGACTGGAATGTTCTCTTTGTTCACCTCCTGGCTTCCTTGGCTTTCTTCAAGACTCAATTTAAAAACCATTTTCTGTAGCAGACCTTTCCTCGATTTCTCTTTCTTCATCCTGAATCTTCTCCTCCCAGTTAGTGCCTTTCCTCTGAAATTAACTTCCATTTACATTATTGCTATTTTATAGGTATGTGGCTATTTTCATGTTGTTTCCCTCATTAGAAAATTAGAATTTTAAGGAAAGGGAGCATGTTTTCCCCCTTTCTTTGTATCTCTGGTACTTAGCACAGTGCCTGGCACATAATAAGCATTTAAGAAATGCTTTTTTGACTGACTGGTTTACATATAGGAGATGATGCTCTAGAGTAGCGGTTTTTAATCTAAGCTCCATGGACGCTCTGAAATATTGGTCCATGAATTTGGATCAGAAAAAATACATCTTTATTTCAATATGATTGATTTCACCTGCAATCCTATGTATTTTATTTTATGCATTTAAAACACTGGTCTGGAAAAGGGTTTATAGATTTTACCAGGCTGACAGAGGCAACTAAGAGATAAAAAAGATTAAGGGCTCCAGTTCTAGATGTGTCTTCCTTGATAATCCTTCTTTTCAGGGATAAACTTATGTTTAGTTTCTTCCCCAAATAGTACTTTTGTGTTCTACTCTGATGATGTAGCCCTTGCCTCATCCCCAGGTAAATGACCTCTTTTTGCTCCTTTCTGTTATTTTTCAACTGAGCTGTTCATTTCTCACTCACATATTTTTGTAAGTGCCCTTTACCAGTGGGCCTTCTTTTCTCACTGAGGTCTCTATTTTCTTAATAAACTCTTCCCTACCTCCAAAGGTAGTATATAAATCCGCTCCAGGTTATTATCCCCTATGTCAGTGTATCTGCTATATTGAATGATGCAACAGATTGGGAAGGGCACAGACAGCTAAAGAAATAGACCAACTTGGAATTGTGAATACATCCAGCCATTCTGTAGAGCAATTTGGAACGATATTCAAAAAGTTATCAAACTGTGCATACCCTTTGACCCAGCAGTGTTATTACTGGGCTTATATCCCAAAGAGATCTTAAAGAAAGGAAAGGGACCTTTATGTGCAAGAATCTTTGTGGCAGCCCTCTTTGTAGTGGCTAGAAAGGAAACTGAGTGGATGCCCATCAATTGGAGAATGGCTGAATAAATTGTGGTATATGAATATTATGGAATATTATCGTTCTGTAAGAAAGGACCAGCAGGATGATTTCAGAAAGGCCTGGAGAGACTTACATGAACTGATGCTGAATGAAATGAGCAGGACCAGGAGATCATTATATACTTCAACAACAATACTATATGATGATCAATTCTGATGGACGTGGCCATCTTCAACAATGAGATGAATCAAATCAATATGGCAGTAATGAACTGAACCAGCCACACCTAGTAAAAGAACTCTGGGAGATGACTAAGAACCACTACATAGAATTCAATCCCTCTATTTTTGTCTGCCTGCATTTTTGATTTCCTTCACAGGCTAATTGTACACTATTTCCAAATCTGATTCTTTTTTTACAGCAAAACAACTGTTTGGACATGTATACATATATTGTATTTAATTTATACTTTAACATATTTAACATGTATTGGTCAACCTGCCATCTTGGCGGGGGAGGGAAAGAGGGGGAAAATTAGAACAAAAGATTTGGCAATTGTCAATGCTGTAAATATCTGGTAAATAAAAACTATTAAAAAAAAAAAAAGAATGAATGAAAGAAAGTAGGAAGTATTTTAGAAAGATTTGAGTTTCTTTTTCTTTTAATAAAATTTTATTTTCCAAAAAAAAAAAAAAAGCAAGTAGACCAACTTTACTAAAAATTACCTATTTCCTAATCTTTTGATTGTAGATTATTCTCTTCCTCCTCTCCCCTGTTTCCTCTCCCCCAATATCCTTATAATTTCTGGGTACACTCCAAAAATTAAGAGACTTCTATGAATTTCCATGGTAGCTAGATAGAGCAGATAGAGCAACAGGCCTGAGTTCAAAGCCAGCCTCAGATATTAGCTGTGTAACCTTGCACAAGTCATTAAACCCTGTTTGCCTCAGTTTCCTCATCTATAAAATGACAAACCACTCCAGTATCTTTGCCAAGAAAATCCCCCATGGGGTCACAAAACACAACAAATTAATTTTTAGTCCAAAAATTTCACCATGCATATAAAACATAACCTTTCAATTTTTAAAATAGTGATCATATGAAATGTATATTTAGAAAATCAGTTTTGTAATACTAATCTTGAGACATGTAGTCTATGTAATAATAAACAATGAAACCATCATATAAAATCATATAAATCCTATAAATCAAATGAATCATATAAAATTTATATATATCAAATGAAACAGTAAAGTATGTAGGCTAATGTTATTCATCATGAGGAATACTGATCAAATTCATATTTATGATTCTATGACAAAATACCTACAGAAAAAAAGAAAAAAATTCAAAAATCTTCAGTCATATCTTGCCACATTTATTTTTTTTGGTATTTTTTAATTTAATGTATCCAATTAACAGAAATTCATCATCTCTCTCTATTACTTTCCCATATACCCTGAAAATGAAAGAAAAGCAAATGCCTTGTAATAAATATGCATAGCCAAACAAAAAAAAATTTCCGTTAAGTGACCCTTTTCAAAAAATATGTTTCAAACTGCACCCTGAATCTATTACCATCTGTCAGGAGGGTAGGTAGTAGGTTTCCTCATGGATACAATGGAATCATGGTTAGTCATTGCATGAATCAGTGTTCTTAAGACATTTAAAAGTTGTTTAACATTATTGTTATTGTGTCAACTGACTTTGTGTTCACAGAAGATTGTGCACTCAATGGAGCCTATCAGGCTGAGATGCAACAAAATATGAATTGATTTTGTTAATTTTAGCCTAACGATTAACACCAAAAAAACAGAGATTCTCCACCAATCAGGACCATACCATCCATACATGAACCATTAGTTACAGTAAATGGAGAAATATTGAATGCTATAGATAAGTTCAACTATCTTAGCAATATAGTTTCCAGGGATGTACACATAGATGAAGAGATTGACACGGGCATTGGCAGAGCTAGCTCATTGTTTGGAAGGCTCCAAGGGAGTGTGTTGTAAGAAGTATTAGGCTCTTACCAAACTGAAGATCTACATAGTTATTATATTAATCTTGTTATATGCCTATGAAATCTGGATAGCCTGCTAGTGCCCTGCCAGTAAATTGAACTGCTTCCATTTGAATTGTCTTAGGAAGATTCTGAAGATCACTTGACAAGATCAGTCCTTTCTCAAGCTGAATTGTTAAGCATTCAAACTCTACTACAAAAAATTAAGTTCTATTGGGGTTTGGGGTAAGGATAAGGGTAAGAATCTGAAATTCAACAGTTTTACTTTCCTTTTTTTTTTTTTTTTTTTTTTTTGCTGAGGCAACTGGGGTTAAGTGACTTGCCCAAGGTCACACAGCTAGGAATTCACCTTGCTACCTAAAAACAAATGTAAAAAATTGTTTTAAATGTAACTGGATGAAAATAAAAATATATTTTAAAAGAGTTCAATTCTGATGGTCTGGTCAAGTTTTTAGAATGTCATACCTACTTTTGCCTAAAAGACAATTTCATAAGAATTCACATAAGGCAGGTGCTTACATAGTAGTCAGAAAAAGTGATTGCAAAGATACTCTCTAGGTCATTCTCAAGAACCCTGGAATCAATCGAGATTGCTCGAGAAACAATAACACAGGATAGATCAATACAGCATGCCCATATCAAAGAAGGCAATGTGCTCTATAAACAAAATGGAATTTCAGTAGCTCTAAATAAAAATTTAAAGAAATTTCCACTCCAAATGGTCATTTAGACTATTTACCCAACCTGTAGTAGAACCCTTTGAGCTGAAATCAGTCTGATCAGCCACAGTTAGACATAATGTAAGTTGACCCCAAAATCATGATGTCATTTTGGTCCTCTTCAAGCGTGAAGGACAAACAACAATACTGTGTAAATTGTTCTCTTGGTTTTATTCATTTCACTCTGCATCAAATCATCCAACTCTTTCCAGATTTCTCTGAAACTGTTTCCTTCATCATTTCTTACAGCACAATAGCGTTCCTTTATATTCCTAACCCATTAATTTGTTCAACCATTCTCCAATTGATGGATATTTTTTTAGTGCCCAATTTTTTGCCACCACAAAAATATAACAGGGTTTTTGTGTATGCTCATCTCACTTTGTAAATTATCCTGCAATTTGATTTGTTACCATATTCTCCACAACCATCATTCTCATTGAGTCTAGTATAATCCAGGACTATATATAGTTTGTTGTTCATTTGTGTACTACTGTGATCTCATGGATCATAGCATGCTAAGACCTTTTATTTTCTGCTATCTCTCCCAGTCAGTCCAAGTTCGTGTTCTTATTTCCATGGCACTGTCTATCCCTCTTATCTTCTACCATATCCTTTTCCTTTTACCTTCAATCTTCCTCAACATCTCAATATCAAAAGGTTTCATCAACAAGCCTTCAATCTTTTTCAATGAGTCCTGTCTTCTCACTTAGCCAAAGTATTTAAGCTTCAGTTTTAGTACTTGTCAGTCCAATCAATAACCTGAAATTAATTTAAGTATTATAATTTCTCTTTTTTAATTTAATAGTATTGTTTTTCTAATTACATGTAAAGATAGTTTTCAACCATTCACTTTTTTTAAAAAAATTTATTTTTATTATAGCTTTTTATTTACAAGATATATGCATGGGTAATTTTACAGCACTGACAATTGCCAAGCCTTTTGTTCCAATTTTTCCCCTCCTTCTCCCCCCTCCCCCAGATGGCAGGTTGACCAATATATGTTACATATGTTAAAGTATAAATTAAATACAATATATGTATACATGTCCAAACAGTTGTTTTGCTGTACAAGAGGAATTGGACTTTGAAATTAGCCTGTGAAGGAAATCAAAAATTCAGGTGGACAAAAATAGAGAGATTGGGAATTCTATGTAGTGGTTCATAGTCATCTCCCCAGAGTTCTTTCGCTGGGTGTAGCTGGTTCAGTTCATTACTGTTCTATTGGAGCTGATTTGGTTCATTTCATTGTTGAAGAGGACCACATCCATCAGAATTGATCATCATATAGTATTGTTGTTGAAGTATATAATGACCTCCTGGTCCTGCTCATTTCACTCAGCATCAGATCATGTAAGTCTCTTCAGACCTTTCTGAAATCATCCTGTTGGTCATTTCTTACAGAACAATAATATCCCATAATATTCATATACCACAATTTATTCAGCCATTCTCCACATAGTTTCCAGTTTCTGGCCACTACAAAGAGGACTGCCACAAACATTCTTGCACATACAAGTCTCTTTCCCTTCTTTAAGATCTCTTTGGGATATAAGCCCAGTGTAATACTGCTGGATCAAAGAGTATGCCCAGTTTGATAACTTTTTGAGCATAGTTCCAAATTATTCTCCAGAATGGTTGGATGTATTCACAATTCCACCAACAATGTATCTATGTCCCTATTTTCCCACATCCCCTCCAACATTCTGCATTATCTTTCCCTTGTTATTCTAGCCAATCTGGCAGGTGTGTAGTGGTATCTCAGAGTTGTCTTAATTTGCATTTCTCTGATTAATAATGACTTGGAGAATCTTTTCATATGGCTAGAAATAGTTTCAATTTCTTTGTCTCAGAATTGTCTGTTCATCTCCTTTGACCATTTATCAACTGGAGAATGGCTTGATTTCTTATGAATTAGAGTCAATTCTCTATATATTTTGGAAATGATACCTTTATCAGAATCTTTGACTGTAAAAATGTTTTCCCAGTTTATTACTTCCCTTCTAATATTATCTGCATTAGTTTTGTTTGTATGAAAACTTTTCAATTTGATATAATAAAAATTTTCTATTTTGTGATCAATAATGATCTCTAGTTCTTCTTTGGTCATAAATTCCTTCCTCTTCCACAGGTCTGAGAGTTAAACTATCCTATGTTCCTCTAATTTATTTATAATCTCATTCTTTATACCTAGATCATGAACTCATTTTGACCTTATCTTGGTGTACGGTGTTAAGTGTGGGTCAATGCCTAGTTTCTGCCATACTAATTTCCAATTTTCCCAGCAATTTTTGTCAAACATTGAGTTCTTATCCCAAAAGCTGGGGTCTTTAAAGCATTCACTTTTGTAAGATTTTGAGTTCTAATTTTTTTTCTCCCTTACTTCCTTGAGAACTTTTCGAGAAAGCGAGCAATATGATATAGTTTTAAGTACTATATTTTCTAATAAATTAAGATTTCAATTTCTTGGTCACTAACTAAATAGCCAGCTTGAAATCCTCATCTATCAGCTTATTATATGTTACTTTAGAAGTTGGAAATTTTCTTTCATAAATAATAACTTGCAATATTTTGGCTGTAAGAGAGATCACAGCACAAATATATTTGTCTGTGTTATTATTGTTTATATGGTTAATAGATTGTATGATTAGTAACTTTAATATTTATTTAAGTCTAAGAGAATAAGGGCTTTGATATGCAGAGAAATATGAAGGGAAATATTTCTTCCATTTATGCTTATTAGTTATAATTACATAAATTATGTTTAATAAAATGGAGATAACTTAGAGCTAGCTAATTAATGCCATAATGTCTATTAATTAATGAAATGTTACTATTTTAGTCATTAATAAGAAAATACCCAAATATACCCAGTATTGTCCTATAATTCTGGATAAGGATGAATGAGTGAAGTAATAAGAGAGATAGGTGACTGATGAGGTCCTGAGTAACTAGGTAGGGTTGACAGAGAAAAAATGGAGTACTGATAAGATTAGTCTCTGAGGCTAACAGTAAAGGGCACTGATGGGGATCAGATCAACCTTACAGGTGGCCCCACCTTGATGTATCCAGTCAGAAATACAAATTATATCACACCCCCCAAGGTTAAATTTCCCCTATAAATCTATCCATGACTCACTCTATCTTTGCTGAGTCCCTTTTGAGTTGAGCCCATTACATCATTCTGTCTCATGGTATCTTTCCTCTTATCCTCCCCATCATGCTAAACCCCTCTATGGATTTAGCCTTCTGGTTAATGGCATACTCCCACCTCAAGGGGTGTTCTTTTTTCTTCTGGTTAATTGTGAGTTTCACAAGGGAAGTTGTCTTTTACATTGTTAATTGTTATATACTCTCCCAACTCTATTTCATATTTATCACTCCTGGTATCTATTGTACCTTTTAATTTTGTCTGTAGCCTCTTCTAAATAAGCCTACTTTTTGTCAAAGAGAATGGCCATTGTGAATTCTTCATATGACCAAATCCCAACATTTGGTGCCTACATCAATCTTAATATGTGATGCTGAATCCCAGACACATAAGTGACCACTCTAAATTTGGAGGAGGATCATGAAAAACCTCCTGCAATTTGTTGGCCCCTGAGATTGGCCTTAAAAGAAACTAGAAATTCTAAGAGGCAGAATAGGGAAAGATTCCTGAAATAGTAAAGAGTCTGTATAAAGGCATAAAGAACAGATAATAGTAAATATTTGAACCATTAGTACACCAGTTTGTCTATAACTTTGAGATGATGGGGAGTGATAGAGTCTCATATCATTGTAGCAGATAAAAAATAGGGTGATCTCTAAGGGCCTTTTCAATTCTGTATCCTATAATCCCTTAAAAGTGACCTTAACAGAGTTTGTGTCCAAGGGAGAACTAGAGACCATTATTGATCACAAAATAGAAAATTTTGATTACACCAAGTTAAAAAGTTTCTGCACAAACAAAACGAATGCAAACAAGATTAGAAGAGAAGTAACAAATTGGGAAAGCATTTTTACAGTTAAAGGTTCTGATAAAGGCCTCATCTCCAAAATATACAGAGAACTGACTTTAATTTATAAGAAATCAAGCCATTCTCCAATTGATAAATGGTCAAAGGATATGAACAGACAATTTTCAGATGATGAAATTAAAACTATTTCCACTCATATGAAAGAGTGTTCCAAATCACTATTGATCAGAGAAATGCAAATTAAGACAACTCTGAGTATCATTATACACCTGTCAGATTGGCTAAGATGACAGGAACAAATATCGATGAATGTTGGAGGGGCTGTGGGAAAACTGAGACACTGATGCATTGTTGGTGGAGTTGTGAAAGAATCCAACCATTCTGGAGAGTAATCTGGAATTACGCCCAAAAAGTTATCAAAATGTGCATGCCCTTTGATCCAGCAGTGCTACTACTGGGCTTATATCCCAAGGAAATACTAAAGAAGGGAAAGGGACCTGTATGTGCCAAAATGTTTGTGGCAGCTCTTTTCATAGTGGCTAGAAGCTGGAAAATGAATGGATGTCTATCAATTGGAGAATGGTTGGGTAAATTATGGTATATGAATGTTATGGAATATTATTGTTCTGTAAGAAATGACCAACAGGAGGAATACAGAGAGGCTTAGAGAGACTTACATCAACTGTTGCTGAGTGAAACGAGCAGAACTAGGGGATCATTATACACTTCAACAATGATACTATATGAGCATGTATTCTGATGGAAGTGGATATCTTCAACATAGAGAAGAGCTAATCCAATTCCAATTGATCAATGGTGGACAGAATCAGCTACATCCAGAAAAGGAACACTGGGAAATGAGTGTAAACTGTGAAACTGTGAGCATTGTTTTTTTTTGTTTTGCTTTGTTTTGTTTCTCTTCCCAGATTATTTTTACCTTGTGAATACAATCCTTCCTTTGCAACAACAACAACAAAATTCGGTTCTGCACATATATATTGTACTTAAGATATACTATAAGATATTTAATATGTATGGGAATGCCTGCCATCTAGGGGAGGGGGTGGAGGGAAGGAGGGGAAAAATTTGGAACAGAAGGGAGTACAATGGATAATGTTGTAAAAAAAAAAAAATTACCTATGCATATGTACTGCCAAAGAAAATGTTTTAATTATAAAAATTAATTTAAAAAAAAGTGACCTTAACATTATTTGTTCTGTAAGAAATGATCAGGATGAATACAGAGAAGGTTGGAGAGACTTACATGAACTGATGCTGAGTGAAATGAGCAGAACCAGGAGATCATTATACACTTCCACAACAGTACTGTATTTGGATAAATTCTGATGGAAATGGATATCTTTGATAAAGAGAAGATCTAAGTCAGATCCAATTGATCAATGATGGACAGAATCAGCTACACCCAGAGAAGTAACACTGGGAAATGAATATGGACTAGTTGCATTTTTGTTTTTCTTCCCAGATTATTTTTACCTTTCTGAATCCGATTTTTCTTGTACAACAAGAGAACTACACGGATGTGTACACATATATTGTATTTAAGATATACTTTAACATGTTTAACATGTATGAGACTGCCTGCCACCTAGGGGAGGAGTGGAGGGAGGGAAGGGAAAACTTGGAACAGAAGTGAGTGCAAGGGACAATATTGAAAAATTACCCATTTATATGTTCTGTCAATAAAAAGCTATAATAATAAAAAATTGTTATAAATAACTACTATGTGCAAAGCACTCTAAAAAAAGTGACCTTAAGTCACAGTTTGTTAGAAGCATGGCCAGTTTTCCAACCAAAATCCAAATCTAGTGTGCTTTCTCTATCACTGCAAAAATGCAGTTGGAAATTAGGTAAACCTTTGATTCAGCAGTGTTTCTATTGGGTCTGTATCCCAAAGAGATCATAAAAGAGGGAAAAGGACCACATGTGCAAAAATGTTTGTAGCAGTCCTTTTTATGGTGGTAAAAAATTGGAAATTGAGTGGATGCTCATCAATTGGATAATGGCTAAACAAGTTATGGTATATGAATGTGATGAAATATTATTGTTCCATAAGAAATTATGAATAGGATGATTTCAGAAAAGCCTGGAAAGACTTACATGAACTGATACTGAGTGAATTGAGCAGAACATTATACACGGTAACAGCAAGATTGTGTGATGATCAACTATGATGAACTTGGCTCTTTTCAACAATGGGGTGATTCAAGGCAATTCCAATAGACTTGTGATGGAAAGTGCCATCTGCATCCAGAGAAAAAACTATGGAGACTGAACATGAATCAAAGGATAATATTTTCATCGTTGTTGTTGTTATTGTTGTTTGTTTGTTTTGTTTTCTTTCTCATGTTTTTTCCCATATGATCTGAATTTTCTTGTGCAGCATTACAAATGTGGAAATATGTTTAAAAGAATTGCACATGTTTTATCATATTGCTTGCTATCTTGAGGAGAAAGGAGAGGAAGAAAGGGAGAAAAATTTGGAACACAAGGTTTTGCAAAGGTGAAAGTTGAAAACTATCTTTATATGTATTTGGAAAAATAAGATACTATTTTAAAAAATAATTAAATATAGTCAGAAGTAGTACCTTAGAAAAGGCAACTAAAGCAATTAAGTATAGTCAGAAGTAGTACCTTAGAAAAGGCAACTAAAGCAATTAGTTTAAATTAATTAACAAACCATTTTAAGTAGTTAATAGAACATTAATCTTATTTTAGGATTGGGCGATGGAGGGAGGAAGAGATCTTAATCTCTTCCCCCCCCCCCCCCCCCCCCCCCGAGGCTGAGGTTAAGTAACTTGCCCAGGGTCACACAGCTAGGAAGTGTTAAGTGTCTCAGATCAAATTTGAACTCGGATCCTCCTGAATTCAAGGCTGGTGCTCTATCCACTGCGCCACCTAGCTGCCCTTGAGGAAGAGATCTTATGGCATTTAGTAACAAGCTATTTCTCTGGATTGGAACAGTTTAACCAAACACTAGGTAGGGAGGGAAGGTGGAGAAAAATGAGACTCAGAAATGAGGAACATTGAGAAGGAAAGGAAATGGGAATTAAATGAATAGCAAGTCAACATGTTATGCAAATAACCTCTTCTCCTGTAGATCCCAAGCAGATTCCCAAAGGAGGTAGGGAGGATTGGGGGAAAAATGTTGCCCCATTTTACAAATGAAAATAATTAATGGTCACTAATGATTCAGCCAGCTGATGTTGAACCCTGGGGAACTAGCCCAGCCCTCTTGTCACATGTTGGGGGGGAGGGAGTGGATTATCTGATGTCACAACCGGTGGGAAACTTGGTCACCTTCTCTTACGACTAAGCTGTGAACCTAAGGCGGTGTAGAGGAAGCAGAGACAAAAAAAAAGGGGAAAGAGGAGTAGGCCAGGTAAGAAGGGGGAAGAAAAAATAGACTCTAGATTTGGGGTTACAGTATATCAGAAGTGCCGATCATGCCAGAGGGAAAGCTATCCTCTTTGTGAGATTTTGAGAAATATTTTAACTTTTCATAAGTCCCTTATAATGGCTCCCTTATAATCTACTAGAGAATAAAAGTTGTATTAAGATTTCTCAGCTCAAGAAATCATATTCTGAGAGAATCTGGAACCCCTGTTTCCATATGTCCTAGCTCAGTCAGTCTCTCTCTCTGTCTCTCTCTCTGTCTCTATCTCTGTCTCTCTTTCTCTGTCTGTCTCTGTCTCTCTTTCTCTCTCTGTCTCTCTGTCTCTGTCTCTCTTTCCCTCTCTCTGTCTCTCTCTGTCTCTGTCTCTTTCTCTCTGTGTCTCTCTCTGTCTCTCTGTCTCTGTCTCTCTCTTTTTCTGTCTCTGTCTCTGTCTCTCTCTTTCTCTCTCTCTCTCTTCTCTCTCTCTGTCTCTCTCTCTCTCTGTCTCTGTCTCTCTCTCTCTTTCTCTGTCTGTCTCTGTCTCTCTCTGTCTCTGTCTCTCTCTGTATCTCTCTCCTCTCTTTGTATTTCTCTGTGTGTGTGTGTATATATATATACATTTCTATTTTTCTGTTTCTAAAATTCAAAGGTTACACAGGAAACAAGCATTTTATGTCTAAAAAGATGCTGAAAAACTTCAATATCTGGGTGTCTTTAGCTCAGTCATTTTCTCTTTGTCTCCTGGTATCTGCTTTTATCTTCCCTGTGTTTGACCTCTGACCTTATCCAGATCTTTTCTCTCTCTCTCTGCCCAGTCTGGCTGTGGGAACCAGGATCAATGACTCTTCAACGCTGGATATAATTGGCTCTGAAAGATGCATAAGGGAAGAAATAACAGCTAAGGTTGCTCCTATGATTTCCTGTCCCTGTTAGTTACTCAGTCCTGGACCCAACCCTCTGACCACATCCTCTCTCTCACCTCGAGCATATGTTTCTCTGACATACAGGCTACCCACCTGGACTTGGGCTCAGAAGTTCTCTATCATGAACCTCTCACTAAATCCCATCAATCCTTTTGTACTCTAAGAACTAATGTATTGTACTTTGATTCCAGCATTAGAGAACATAACATCTGCCTCCTCCCCTCCACAGGTGACCAGGGGCTTCTAATTGCCATGTTCTCTGGCAAATGGTGGCCAGGGACCAAGGACACCCTGGGGGTGGGGACCCAGGGCCCATCTCGGGGAGCCCATCTCTACATCTTATATGACTTCTCCTACATGGGAGCAGACGGCCGGCAAGTGTCTCTGGCTGAAGGCGACCGGTTTCTCCTGCTTCGGAAGACCAACTCAGACTGGTGGTTGGTGAGGCCTCTGGGAGCACCTCGAAACACCAGACCCCTTTTTGTCCCTGCTGCATATGTGGCTGAGGAGACTACACTCATTCGGAGGGCCTCTGACTCTACTACTAGCCAATTCCCCTGTACCCTTAGTAAGTGAAACCTTTCTCTTCTCCCCCAGCCCTACCACTCTTCAATAATCCCCCATCTTGTCAGCTCTCTTGTTTTTTTTTTTTTTGTTTGTTTGTTTTTTTTTACCATATCCCTAATTATTAATTACTTCAACTGGCTTTTCATGAGTTTTTAGCAAATGATCCCCATATGTCTAATAATCTGTAATCATAATCTCTAACAGCTCCAAATTTTCCCAGGCATCTGGGGCATTTCCTATTTCAAGACTACCTGTCCTCATTTCACTTCCCCACCATGTTTCCTCTCTATCTTCCACCTTCCCGTTACCCACTTCACATTAATTAAGACTCCCAGAAAAATGAGGCCACCTGAGATTTGGGAGATTACACATCTATTTCCCCTCTCCCATTCTCTCACCAGAACCAAATCGTTTTCACTCGTCCTTGGGAGAACTGTCCATGCCTCAGTCATTCCAGTGTAAGCCCCCAAGCCGGTCCTGGCAGCCTCCTCTTCCAGCAAGAATACAAAGAAGTCTCAGTGCAACTGGACTGAGTCCTGGCCCACTGCAATCCCCCTCGGGCAGCCTGACTGGGCAGTCCGGCTCTCAAGAAGACCTGAGATCTAGGAAGGCTGCTAACACAGTGAGAAATTTCCCCTTCCCCCCAAAATCCTTGGCCCAGAAAGCTCCCTGCCTTTTCGGTGCAGTCCTGAAAAGCACAAATGGTCTGATTCCCTTGCTCCAATCCACTCACCCCAAAGCCTCAGGTCATTGGAATACCCTCTTATCAATGAGGGCTAAACCTCTCACCTCCTATTAAGTCTCGGGCAGTCGGCTTTCACTCAGTCTCCTTTGGGAATGGAGAAAGTACCCTCTTTAGATCCCGAAGTTAGGGGCCTCTGTTGAAGTCTTTTCTACAAAGAGAGAAGGAGGAGGCGTGTGGAGGTGGAGCCCTAAACTCCTCCCCGCCCCACCCCACCCCCCTAGCCGGCGGCATGTTCCCCTTTCCTTTAGCCTTGGGGTTAGGGTTGTGTGTTGGGGGGGAAGTTGGCAACAGGAAGCCCGTAGGAGTAAAGTTAAGGGGAGGGGAGCAAAAGGATTAGAACGGCTGAGGGAACTCTCCCAGCACCTGGGGCACCCCAAGCAGAAGCTGGTGGTAAGAATGGAGGGATCTGGGGATTGGAAGTGGAAAATGATCTCCGTAGCCCGGGGCAAGGAGGAAAGGGCTACCGGGTTGGGGAGAAGAGGAAGCAAAGTTAAGGAGTTTGGATTAGCATCCTATGACCGCCTCTCCCCCTGCTTCCCCCCTCCCCCTTTCCCAGAAGTCGGGACCCTGGTCCCCCATGTCCGAGCCCCCTCTGTACTGTAACCTGGTGGACCTGCGCCGCTGCTCCCAGACACCACCCCCAGGCCCCACTCGGCCCCCACTACAACGGCTGGATTGCTGGGAACAGCATCTGGACCTCGACTCTGGTCGCTGTTTCTACGTTCACTCAGTGACTGGACAGGCGTCCTGGAAGCCTCCCCGAAGGGCTCGTGAAAAGGTGAGACCTTTCATCTGAGAAAATGAAAGGCCTTCCTCTTTGGAGCTGTGAACAACTACCCTTTCTCTCGCTCCGGACACCTCACTCACCCCCGCCCCTCCCCCTTCCAGAGGGGAAATTTTCCCTCGGAGGGATTTCCTCATCCTTCCAAATTGCGGGATGGAGCACCAGAGGGTCTGTGGGGGACCTTTCAAATAAAGGGATTCTTAAGAGTTATTATGTCATTGTCCCCTTTAACCGTCTGGGGAAACCTGTGAGCCTCTTTCTCAGAATCATGTTTTCGAATGCATAAAAGGGAAGCGAATTATATTATAAACCATACAACAAAAAAGATATCAAAATTAGAAAAAAAAAATAACAACACAAGTTCCTGGGGCATAGCCAAGTTAAGGACCCCTCTTTAAAGTGAAGAAGTTAGGAAGGTTGTTTTGCAAAGTCATTTAGTTTCGCTTGTTCCCCTTCCCTTCAGACTCCCGACTCCATGGAAGGGACCCCGCACCTGGGGAGAGATGCCCAGGCCCAGCAGGCTGAGGAGAAGAGTGCTGGAGCCCGTGACCAGGTGTCACAGGAGGCGCTCACCACGCAAGTGAGAGATCCCTCATCTGCGCCAGAGAAGACACTTAGTCCTCCCTCTGCTCTGGGAGCCCGCCCCACCCATCAAACTCCCCACTCCCCCAAAACAAATACAGCTTCTCGGTTGACCTAGGTTGATCTCTCCTTCGCGGTTTCCTTTGTTCCCCGCCCACCCCTGCTTCTCTGAGGCACTCTCTCCTTCCCTCTTCCGCCGGACTCCGGGGTTGAGATGGGAAGACTTGACTTCTCCACAGCCCACGTTTCCCATCTCTTCTCCCGGTCCTTACCCGGTTTCACCCTCTCCTCCCTCCAGATCTCCATTTCGGACAACTCCAGAGGCACCCTGGCCCCGAGACCCCAGCCGCAGCTCCTGGATGATCCTCACGTGAGTCCTCGGGGTCTCCAGGATCCTACCCAATTATTTCTCTAAAAGTCCCTCTTCATCTCCACTTCCACAGCTTTCAGCAAAACACTTTCGGCGTCTGTCCTTCCTTGAATATTCGAATATTCATTGGGCACTTTGTTTAGCCTCCCTCCCAACTCCGGGCAATACTTCTCACTTTACTTGTTCTCTGCAGCTCTCTCCCTGAGTAGAAAGGAAGCCCGGACTGTGCTTGCTGGTCCCCATATCCCCCCCCCCAACCTCGCGTCCCTTACACCCCTTCCCCCACTTCTTCCAAGCGTAATAAATACTGGTTGCTTAAATTCAGAGCAACCGTCCCCTTCTAAACTATCCCTCCAACTTTCGGAGACGGTTCCTGGGCTTCAGGAATGTGTGAACAAATAAACTGAATCTCCTCTGGGGTAATTCCTGAGCCCCTGGAACTCGTCTCTGTGGGGTCTAGTGATAACTTTTCTATCTTCCCTCACACAGGAGGTGGAGAAGTCCGGCATGCTCAACAAGACAAAGATTGCTGAGGGGGGGCGGAAGCTCAGGTGAGCATAGAGGAACTGGTCATGGGGGATGGGAGTTGAAAGGGGAGAGCAGCCATGAGACCTTCTTTGGGACCCTTGGCAATCTGGGGAAGCCTCTGTATCCTTCTCACAATCATGATTTTAAACACTTAAAATAAAATACATAGGATTATGAAAGAAACCGAAGGTTAGTGAAAATACAGATAGAATATTTTTCCCATCCAAGTTCATGGACTTCTAAAATCTATCCACAAAAATACCCTGATCTAGGAGGTAGGTGTTGATTGGGAGAGTTATTTCCTTAGGGTGTGATGATCTTTCAAATGCTCCCTACAGGAAGAACTGGGGTTCGTCTTGGGTAGTATTGGCAGGAAATAGCTTGGTGTTCTACAAAGTTCCTCCGGCTTCCATTCCTACTGGATGGGTGAGAGTCCTGTGTGCTGGGGAAAGGTTGTTGGAGTGAGGGTGAGGAAGGGAGGAGAGGGATGGGGCAAGTGGGATATACATTTTTCTTCCCTATTTGCCCACTGAATTGGAGAACTGAGAGGCAACAGTGGTGAAAATAGGAAGGAGATCGATGAATAAATATAAAGTGAGTTGGGAGGAGCTTACAATCATGACACCTTTCTCATGCTCTTAGGTGGTGGGGAATTGATACCCCAATGAGTTAGGCGCCCTAAAAGGGAGTAGTAATGGCCTCAATTTTCTCTTCTGATCCCACCTTCTCACAGGGTCCAGCTGGCAGTCGGCCAGAGAGTAGTGTGGACTTAAGAGGGGCAGCTCTGGCCCATGGTAAACATCTGTCCAGCCGCCCCAATGTCCTGCATGTGAGTGATACTCCATCCCATTCCCTTCCTGTTCTTCTGCCTGTTATCTCTCTTCCCAGTGTCTTTCCATTTCCAGAATCTAGGCCCCATATATTTCCTAAATATTTGTCTTGTCCCCAGTCACATTTTCCCACCACTAAACCTTTCCCCTGGACCTGACCCTCAGGTGCGTACTGTCCCTGGACATGAGTTCCTGCTGCAGTCTGATGATGAAACAGAGTTCCGAGCCTGGCACCGGGCACTTCGGGATGTCATCAACCGCCTGGTCAGGGGCCAAGAGCCCAGGGTGTAGTCAGGGAGGGAAATCCAGGGATAAAGTTGGGCAGAGGAGTTCGGTCAAACTAGACTTGATGAATGGGCCTTTGGAGGAAGGTGTGAGACTAACATTGGAGCCAAGGGTTAAATGTGAATATGCAGATTCCAAAGGCCAGGAATCTCTGCCCCAGGGTTGCATATTAAGGAAAACAGTCTCTCCCTAGCTCACCACTTCCTCTCCCTAATAATTCCTGGAGCCCCTCTTCACCCCAACACCAAGCTCTGCTCTGATTCCAGGAGCGTGAGAACCCTCTGGAACTGCGACTATCTGGGTCTGGGCCAGCTGAGCTTGATGAGTTGAGCCAGGGTGAAGAAGATGAGGAACCAGAGCCAAAGCCTCTGCTAGGATATCGAGGAGGAAGTCACAGGATCTCTTGTAAGAAACTGAATTTAGTGGGACAGCCTAAGCCAGGAGGCAGAGCAAGACCAGAAATCAGGGAATAAGTTGGGCCAGAATCACTGGCCCAAGACATAACTAGAGGAGGAGTACCAGGATGCTCACTAAGGTCTGAGGCCTTAATGAGTGTAAACTGTGAGCATTGTTTTTTTTGTTTTGTTTTGTTTTGTTTTTCTTCCCAGATTATTTTTACCTTCCGAATCCAATTCTTCCTTTGCAACAACAACAACAACAAAATTCGGTTCTGCACACATATACTGTACCTAGGATATACTATAAGATATTTAATATGTATGGGAATGCCTGCCATCTAGGGGAGGGGGTGGTGGGAAGGAGGGGAAAAACTCGGAACAGAAGAGAATACAAGGGATAATGTTGTAAAAAAAAAAAAAAATACTTATGCATATCTACTGTCAAAGAAAATGTTATAATTATAAAAATTAATTTTAAAAAATTATCAAAAAAAAGAAAGAAAAAAGAAAGAAAGAAAGAAAGAAAGAAAGAAAGAAAGAAAGAAAGAAAGAAAGAAAGAAAGAAAGAAAGTTGCCATTAAAAAAAAAAAAAAAAAAAAAAAAAAAAGGTCTGAGGCCTTTCTCAGCAACCCTTCCCAGCTTCCTCTCCCAAACCTACATTTACTTTCTCAGATCGGGGCCCTGAAGAGCCAAATCGTGTGAGGAACAAGCTGAAAAGACTGATAGCAAAGAGACCTCCCTTGCAGAGCTTACAGGAGCGTGGACTGCTCCGAGGTGGGAAGAAAGGGATAGTAGAGCTGAGTTTCATTGGGTCAAGTCTTCTCCAAGATCTAGGTGGTTTGGAAAGGGATGCCCACTACAAACTGAGGGAGGGGTGTAAGGAGGAGAGGGGATTTATGTTTAAGATAAACTGCCCAGGTTTAATAAGAATCTTAATAAAGAGGATAATAAATAATTATTAATCTTAATAAAAATCTCTTCTTTTTCTACTGTTCCTCCCAGACCAGGTATTTGGCTGCCACTTGGAATCTCTGTGCAAGAGAGAAGGGAGTACTGTGCCAAATTTTTTCAGGCTCTGCATAGATACTGTGGACAAGAGAGGTGACTTTCCCATAGTACTAGTTTCTCACTCCCTCCTCCATCCACCACACACACAAACTTCCTTTAACTCCTTTCCAAAATCCTTTCTGTGGCCTTTGTTTTGGATTGTCTAAACTTTCTAGCCTTCCTCCCCACCCATTCCAGGTCCTCTGTAAGTCTTCTAGAAACATTTTCTGGATTCCTTTTTACACTTTCCTAATTCTCTCAGATCTTCAGTTCATTCAGCAAATACATATTAAGCTTCTGCTAAATTAAGGAGATTGGGCTAGTGTTGAATTCACACATCCTGCTCAAAATATGCATACAATCTTATTGAAGGATCATAAACACCTATGAGATAAATACTTTTGTTAGGGCCAAGAAAGAGAACTCTGAAGAGGGACAGATCACTTTCACTTAGGTGATGAAAAGGGAAAATCAAGTAACACTTTCTCATGGAAAGTGGCCTTTGGGTCAAGCTTTAAAGGAAGAAAGCAAGTTCAATTAAGGGTGATGAAATGGAGGCATCTATTCAAATTATGATTTAAGACCTAAGACAGAAGGCAGAACAAAATAGAGTGGCCAGTATTTTAATTTGACTGGAACTTGGAATAGTGAAGGAGGTAATAAAGAGTTGGAAAAGGAGGCAGGAGACAGACTTTAGAAGAATTTAGACACTAGGACCAGAAATTTGTACCTTCAGGGAGTAGGCATTGGGAAGGTTTTTGAGAATTGGAATCCTATGATTAGAATAGTAGATAGCTACTTAAAGATTGGGTCGGAGAAAGGGTAGATTTGTTCCTAGATTCATTCCTTTGCCTTGTCATATTTCATCTTTAGGTCTGGATGTTGATGGAATTTACAGAGTCAGTGGTAATTTGGCTATAATACAGAAACTTCGGTTCCTGGTGGACAGAGGTAAGAGGAACAGAAGTTAGGTAGCAGTACTGGCACGTGGGCAGGGGTAGCAGAATCCAGTTGGAAAGTTTGAGGGATGGAGAAATATCCCAACTGTGACTAGAAGGATTGTTTAAGACCAGAACCCTGGCACTGATCCCTCTCTTACCCCTGTATCTGGCAGAACGAGCAGTCACATCTGATGGAAGATACCTGTTCCCAGAACAGCCAGGACAAGGTACTTAAACAGAGCTTCCACTCCCCCAGTTTTTCCATATCTTTTGAGTGTTCCAAGTCTTCTGAATTTCAACCTTCTCTTAGAAAGCCATCTAAACCTCAAAGGATTGTCCCCAGCCTCTCAATTCCCTTTACTACGTTCCAGGATAACAATCTCTGCTTGTGTCCTCCCCATAATATAAATAATGGTAAAATAAATAAGCTAATAAGCTCCTCATCCTTTTTGTGTTTTCCTAACCCACCCTGTGCCCTTTTTTGCCCTCCACATCCTTCCCCCCACAGAGGGCCGCCTGGATCTGGATAGTGCAGAATGGGATGACATCCATGTCGTGACTGGAGCCTTGAAGCTTTTTCTCCGGGAGCTTCCTCAACCCCTGGTCCCTCCATCACTGCTGCCACACCTTCGAGAAGCCCTTGGTAGGGGGTGGGAATTTAGAAAGACTTTTGATATGAGGGTAAATGGGAGGTAAGAAATAGGAAATCTCAGCTCCTGGGGAGAAGAAGGAGATCTGTCCTTTAGTGAGGGGAAGAAATGCCAACAGCAGACAGCTTAATGAAGTCATTCCCTAAGTCTGCTCCTACCCTACATAGGCTCTAGCATCTTCCCCATACCTACTTCTCCTAACCCCCTCTCTTTAGCACTTCCTGAGTCATCGCAGCGTTTGTCCCGGGTACAGGAGCTCATAGGCTCAATGCCAAAGCCCAATCAAGACACACTTCGGTGCCTCCTGGAACATCTATGCAGGTAATGATGGAGGAACACCTGTGAAGGAGGGGTGGGGCTGGGGGAAAATTCCTTCCAAATGGGAAGGTCTAGGTAGAAACTGAGCTAAGGTAAAAATCTGCACAAGTGGAGCTGAGGGGGCTTTTGTGATAGTGGAAAAGGGGAAAATGGCAAGTAGAGCTACATTTAAGCAATGATTAGTAGGAAAGAGAAGGGAATAAGTATTTATTCCCTACTGTGTGCTAAGTGTTTAATAATTTATCTCATTTATTTCATTAGGAAGAGTATTAGAAGTCGAGGACAAGAGGAAAATGGGGCAAGGCAGGAAAGTCAGGGCTAGAGACATAAGGAAAATTAATAGCTTCCCTTTTTCTTTCTTCCTCCTTGATTCCTTCCTTCCTTTTCCTTCCTTCCTTCCTTCTTTCCTTTTATTCTCCCATCCTAAAGTGACTTGTGTTCATGTAATGTGTATAGTGATACATATCATCCTGTCTTTGATCGCCAGGGTGATAGCACATGCAGACAAGAACCGAATGACTCCACACAACTTGGGTATTGTGTTTGGACCAACACTGCTACGACCAGAGCAAGAGACCTCTGACCCAGCTGCCCACGTCTTCTATCCTGGACAGCTGGTTCAGCTGCTGCTGAATGACTTCACCAGTCTCTTCCCTAATCCATGAATCCTGGACTCTACCCTATCCAAGGTTGTTGAGCTGATCTCAATTCTGAAAATGAGGGGCAGGAGGGATAGGACTTCTGTTTGTTAAACATAACATTTGAGGAGGACTTCCATCTGTCATTTTCGTAAAACCTTCTTTTGTTAGACACACTTTAAAGAGAATATCTGTTTCAGTGGGTGATTTCCATTCTAAAGATTTCCCTATGAGGGGAACCTGTATTTTTTTTTTTTTTAATGGGAGAGAAGGTTCTTTGTTGAGGGAATCTGAGACATTAACCCCCTTTAGATTCTGTACCATCTAATTTTATCTTCATGTATTGGGAAGGATCATCAGGGTCATTTTCAATAAGGAAGGACTCACATAGTCCCCACATAACACCCTGGAGGTAATCTGAACCCAAAGAAAAGGGATAAGATTTCCCTCTTAACTCTGGGTTCATTGTCTTTCCAATCAAGGACTAGAACTCTGCAAATCTTTTAAACAAAGCTTAGATATGGCTCCTATTTACAATCTCCCCCAAAGGTGGGTAGGAGAATCTCTTCCACAAAAGGTACTTAATCTACAAAATAGATATAAGATACCGAAATATAGCTGTTTCCTTCCCTAAATAGTTACTAAGGCTGCTGTTACATTTTAAATTCGAAAGAATTATCCATGTATTAACAAATACTTGAAAATAAAATAATAATATATTGCAGCTATTATACAATTCTCAAGAGATAAAGGCATTTTATGGGATTGCTACTGCTAAACAAATGTTTCACATTCAACTCAGATTGATAACTGTCCAAGCAACTGAAAAGATTCAGATCTTTTGGCCCAACCAGGAATAGCTCTTTATTCCTAGTTTCAAGATGAATCCTGTGATCATCTTTTCTCCTGGAGAAGCAGGATAGTTGATGGAAGCACCTTGAATTGGGCAGCCATCATTGATTCAAAAACTTAGGAACTTTCAAAATTGTCAAGTAGACACCAAGGTTGGAAAGGATCCATCTCAGGATCTGTGGTTGTGGGTAGCAAATCTGTGCGTAGGAAAGATAGGGGAAAAGACATTTTTCCAGCCTAGGAGTTCAGCAAGAAAGGTCTGTTACACTGGGGTGGGAGTCAACCTGGAGCACACTCAGTAGCAGTCTCAACAGCAGTGGATCTTAGAGCCTGCAGTAGCAGCAGCTTTGGAAACTCTCAGGCCCTAAGATGATAAGAGGGTCAGACAACTAGTCAGAAAGAGACTATAGAAAATTTTCTGCAGGCATTGGGTCCAGCTGGCTGTGACCAGCACCTTTATTGCTCTGGCAATGTTCTGGCTCACAGTTCCAGGGTAGAGAAGAGCACTTGTGGTTAGTCACAAGGGAAAAGGGGGCTCTGGTTAGAGTTCCAAGGCTTGTGTTTGTGGCAGAGGACATAGTTTCAGTACCAAAAGGAGTGTTAGTCCTTGTGGTTGCAGCAGAGCGAGGGCCCTTTCGTTAGAAAGACCAGAGCTCAGACGAGAACAAATCCTACCACCTTCCAAGATCACACCACCTCGGAACCACCAAAAATGTGTAGATTTCCAGAACTAGCTCTGAAAACAGCAAAACAAAAAAGCCTAAAGCTTGGGATAATGTTACCTAGACCATGGTGAGCAGAGGCCAACATTAAAGTCCAAAGTCAAAATATAGGTTGGAAAAATGAGAAACAACAAAAAAAAAGAAGTTGACCATAAAAAGTTGACTATGACAGCTGATATGACCAAGACACAAACTCAAAAGACAACAATTTAAAAAAAAAAAAAGCTACAACCAAGGCTTCAAAGAAAAATGCTAATTAGGCAAAAGACCAAAAGGAATGTCTGGAAGAATTAAAGAAAGAGATGAATGGTAGCAGAAAAAATTGGGGGAGGGGATAAAAGTAATTCAAAAAAAATTAAGGAGAAATAACAGCTTGGTAAAAGAGAATAATACCTTGAAAACCCAATTGACCTAATGGTAAAAAAAAAAAAAAGTATAAAAGCTCAGCGACAAAAATAATTCCTTTATTATTTAATTAGTTTCTTCACTGAGTTTTGTTTATTTTTTCTTACTTTCTTTACCTTTAAAAATTAGAATTGGGCAAGCAGAAGCTAATGACTCCATGAGATATCAAAAAAAAATACTAAAACAAGAGGGCTTCTAGATGGAGCAGTGGGTAGAACACTAGCCCTAAAGAAAAAAGGACCTGAGTTCAAATCCAGCTTTAGATACTTAACCTTTACTAGCTGTGTAACCCTAAGTAAGTCTCTTAACCCCAATTGTCTTGCCCCTCAAAAAATCAGGTAAAAAATAATAAAGCAAAATAAAAAGAATGAAAAAAAAGGAAAAATGTGAACTACCTCAATGGAAAAATGACTGACCTGGAAAATAAATCAAGGAGAGATCATTTAAGAATTATTGGTCTGGTGCAGCTAGGTGACACAATGGATAGAACATCAACCCTGAAATCAGGAGTTCTTGGATTCAAATCTGGTCTCAGACACTTAACACTTCCTGACTGTGAGATCCTGGGCAAGTCACTTAACCCCAGCCTCAGGGGGAAAAAAAAAAGGCAAGTGTAAAAAAGTAATAATAAGAGTCTCAATAGAGTTATGTTTATGTTTTTAAATAGGAAGATCATCCCTGTAGCAAGAAGTCTAAATAGAGGGCACAGATGTGGGTCAATTATGTTGAGAGGATCTAAAAAAATGAAGGGGTGAAAAAAGGAATTCACTGGGTGAAGGGTGAAGGGAGAGGTAGAATGGGGGGAAATTATTTCACAAAAAAAGAAGTATATAAGGAAAGCTTTTAGAGGTATCAGGCAATGCTTAAAGAATATATATGTATGCTTTAAGTGTAGTAGAAATCTATCTTAATAAGGAAATAGGGGAAGGGGATAAGAGAAAGAAGAGAGACCGGATTACTTGGTCAGAAGCAAAACAGACTTTTGAAGAGAAATGGGTTAGAAAGAGAAAAAAAGATAAACAGAAGAAAATAGGATAGAGGGAAATGTACAGTAATTATAATGGTGACTTGGAATGTGAATGGAATGAACTCACTTATGAAATGGAAGTAGATAGCAGAATGGATTAGAAACTTTTTGGATTAGATCCCTCAATATGTTGTTTACAAGAGACACAAGAAGCAGAAAGATGCAGAGTTAAAATAAGGGGCTGGAGCAGAATCTATTATATTTCAGTTGAAGTTAAAAAAAAAAGGAAGGAGTAATTATCATGATCTGAAATAAAGCAAAAATAAAAACAGACCTAATTTTAAAAGAGATAATCATAGTGAATAATATATTAAAAATTATAGCTAATTTCTCTTATAGAAACCTCATTTTTCATATAAGGAACTGAATCAAATTAAAAAAAAAAAGAGCCATTTCTCAATTAACAAATTGTCAAAGGATGTGAACATGTATTTCCCAGAAAAAAAAAAAAATCAAAGCTATCTATGATCATATAAAAAATGTTCTAAATCATTATGGATTAGAGAAAGACAATAAAACAACTGTTAGGCACCATTTCACACTCATCAGGAACACTAATGAACTAATGAACTATTTGGCGAAGCTGAGAACCGGCCCAACCATGCTGGAGAACAATTTGAAATTGTGGTCACAGTGCTATAAAATTGTGCATACCCTTTGACCCAACAATACCACTACTAGATCTGAATCCCAAAGAGATCAAAGTAAAAGGAAAAAAAACCAATGAGTACAGAAATATTTTTCACAGCTCTTTTTGTTATGACAAAGAATTGGAAATTTAAGGGTTACCCTTCAAGGGAAGGGAATGGCTGAACAAATTGTGCTATATGTTTGTAATGGCACAAAAAATCATGAGGAGGTTGGTAAAATATGGCAAGACCTTTTTGAACTGATAAAAGTAAAGTGAACAGAACCAAGAGGTCATTGTACACATCAGCAATATTGTAGTGATGATTAATTGGGAAAGATCACTGATCAATATAATGAGACAAGATAATTCTAAAGAACTCAAGATGGAAAATACTTTCCAAAAATGAAATGAGAAGTAAAAAATGCTTCCAAAAAGAGAACTGATAAACTTTAAGTACAAATTGAAATATAATTTTCTCACTTTATTTTTCTTGCTTTTTGTGATATACCTATTATGAATGTTTTGCATGATTCCACATGTATAACTGATATCATATTGCTTGCCCTCTCAGAAATAAGGGAAGGGCAGGAGAGAGAGAAAGAATTTGGAACTCAAAATTTCAAAAAAATGTTAAAAAAATAAATAAATAACCAGTTTTTTCTAAAGGGAAAAAAAGAAAGGCTAAGATCAGGGAGGTGCCCCTCCTCCCTCCCCCATGCCTTGTCATATATATAAAACTGTCACTCCCCTATTCAAGAAGCCTCAATGGTTCCCTATTGCCTCTAAGATAAAACTTCTAGTTGGCATTTAACGTCCTATGCAATCTTGTTCCAATCTTCCTAAACTAATTCATGCTTCTCCCTCTAATTCCTTCCCCATTCCAGCCAAACTGCCCCCCCTTTTTTAACACTCCTCATACTCAGAATTCCACTTCTATGTCTGCATCTTTGCACAAGCTGTCCCCCATGTCTTCTTCATTGCCTCAGATAATCTCTGGTTTCCGTCCAAGTTCAAATGCCTTCTTTTACAGGAAGTTTTTACATATCTTTCTCCCTCAATTTATTATTTAATCATGCTCTACCTACCTAGAACTGATGTTATTTTTATTTAACTCGCATAAACTTGTTCATATTACTTCTCCCCTCTAGAATGGAAGCTCTTTCAGAGGAAGGATTTCTTCCTCTTTTTTCTTTGTAATCTCTAGCACCACCTGGCACATAAAGGGCACTTAACCCCGAGGCTGGGATTAAGTGACTTGCCCAGGGTCACACAGCTAGGAAGTGTTAAGTGTCTGAGACCAGATTTGAACTCGGGTCCTCCTGAATTCAAGGCTGGTGCTCTCTCCACTGCGCCACCTAGCTGCCCCAAAGGGTGCATAATAAATGCTTATTAATTTAACTTGAATTCTCCATTTCACCCTGCTCCTCCTTTTCCTTACAACAACACTGAAGGACAAGGATTCTACTTAAGCAATTTCTTTATTATCAGGAAATTGTATCATTATTAAATTCAAGGAGAATCCTCCCTAAAATATATACAGATTTCATTCAGTTTTCCCGCCCAGCTCCCTGTGCTGAGATCTAATAGAAAGGGAATGTAGCCCTGTAACCGAGATCTTTTTACAAATTGAGGCCTCTTAGGCAGTGGAATTGAGGAACTGGGTCTCTCCAGGCAAGGACCCCAACAAGACACCCATGTTACCCACAGTCATGTTGGGGAGCACAGAGGAATGTGGGGGTTGGGGGGTATTATTCTCAGGTTGTGGAGACAAATGGTTCATACCCTCAGTCTCATCCAGAATGGCCACAAATTCCAGTTGTGTGTTATCCAAGTCAAGGGAGTCCAGAGGATTGCACGGTTGTCCCTCTGGGGGGGGACATAGGGTAGGACCCCCATCTAATCCTCCTACCTCTGGGTGACCACAGCTGGGGTTGCTGCTCCCTGCCTTGAGGGCCCCATAGCAAGTGGGCAGAGGAGGCAGAAATCGAGGTGGTACTGCCTTCTGGGGACTTCTCTCCCCTGGCACTCCAAAATTCCCCTGGCACGGTGGGAGAGCAGGATAAGCTCCTGACTTGTGAGAGGGCAAGGTGGGAGTCAAACCAGAAGGGTACATGGGCACCGAGTTCTTGGCATGGTCGGAACCAACTTGGGGCCTCCCGAGGAATTTGGGGCTCCAGTAAGGAAGGTCTTGGCCACAAGCGTCTTCTCTCCTTCCACCCTCCCACAGAAGTGCCTGCTGAGATTGCACATAGCTACAGACCAGTTGAGTCTTGAGTTGCCCTGTGGAGCCGGGGGAGGTCACAAAATCAGGGCCAGCCTGGAACTCTGAAGAATTATTAGGGGGTGCTTGTGCATAGGAGGATGACTGGGCGTAGTTTGAGAGCGGAAGCTGGGGGAATGAGGACTGCGGGAGTGAGGGGCTGCGAGCGGGGTGAACGTTGAGACAAGGCGACAGCCCTGGAGGGACAGTGTCCATCAGGCACTCCTGCTCCGGCTTGACATGAACTTGTCCAAAAGGTCCGAGCTGAGGGCACTGATTGTGTTCCTCTCCACTACCTACTGTGGCCTTGGAGGCTGGGTAGAGCCTTGTCGGGGAATTGAACTCCTCCCATGTTGCTGGGGGAGGGTTGGAGTAGGGCACAGGCTGAGGGTAAGAGTTAGATCCGTAATGATCAGGGGCACCCAAACCCCTGGGTCCATAAGACTCAGATGTCATCCCTTCAAGCATCCTATAACCTAAAGGGTCAGCTGGGGAGAAGTCTACATAGGGATCCAAGCCGCTGCTCATCAGAGGATCCCCATTCTCTGGCTCCTCATTCATTCCCAGAGTTTCCATGACAACATTCTCAGTGATGCTAGGAGGTCTGGGGGAGTAAACTGAGGAGGATTGGTGGGGTTCAAAGTTACGTCCTACTCCAGTCCCAGAGGCTAGGGTATGAACACAGCCCAAGCTCTTGAACCTCTGTACTCTAGCTGGAGGGGGTGGCCCGGCAGATCGAGCAGGGTCACTGGCTCTCCGAGTAATCCCTGCTCCAGGGCCATAACCAGGATATTCAGCACCAGTCCTCCATGAGACACTTGGGGAGCCCCCTACCCTCTCCAAATTGGGCATAGAGGAGACCGGTGCACTGGACCCTCTGGATGTGCCATATCGGGCATGAAGCAAGTAGTGCTGGGCAGGAGGAAGGCCTTGGCGGGGCACAGGATGCTCAGGGGGAGATGCAGGAGGAAAAGGGGAGGTGCGGCGGTTGGCGGTGTAGGCAGTACTGATGCTGCTGGAGTTACTGCCTCTGTAGTCAGTAGAGCAAGGGGGCCCCAGGCGACCAACCATGGTAGGCCCTAAGGCAGAAGAGAAAAAAGATAGGGCCAATCAATAAACGGGTCTTCCACGTCTCTTTTTTGCCCATCAGTCCCAAAGGCTGCCCTTGCTAATCCTAACCAGAAATCTTGTCCTTAATCCTGGCGGAAAAGCCCCTGGTCCACCCCAACCAATCTCCTTCCCAAGAACCAGAAGGGACTTTTCTCCCCCTCCATATTTCCTCCCTCACAGAAGGAGTCTCACCAGCGCCTGTCAGGCTGGGCAGTTTAAGGCCACGAGATGCTGACCGGAGTTGATCCAACCTTAGATTCTCTAGCCGTCGAAGGGTCGATAGGCTGGGAGGTCCGGGTTCCGAACCCCCAGCTACGGCTGTCCCACTGGCCCCTGGGCCTTCATCTAGGCTATACAGGTCCTCAGTGCTGCCCCCCAGAGTGCCAGCCATGTCCACACCACTGTCTGTGTTGGTCACACTACCTAATGGGGAACGATCACTGCTACAAGATGACTGTGCTCCTGGGCTTGGCTGTGGCTTCTGAAGGGAACACAAGAAGCAGAAGATCATTGTCCATTCCCTCTCCCTCCCCTTAGCTATACAAACTGGGCCCTTCATCTAAAAGAAACACAGGAAGCCCCCCGTCCACCTCAGCATCTAGGAATCTTGAGGATGGGATGGGGAAAGACCTAGGGGATGCAAAGGATACTAGGATGGCTGGAAGAACTGGGGAAAGTGTTGGAGAGGAAAAAGTTCTTCTAATCAGGGCTCCTAGCTGCTAGGGTAGGTTGTACAGGTGAATCTGAAAGCGAAGGTCTGAATAAAAAATCTCTAAACTCCAAAATGCATTCCTATCTCTAGAGAGGATGCAAAAAGGAAAACAACTAGAAATCTTCTTAGTAACTGTTATTTCTACTCTTTGTGAGTCCATTTGGGGTTTTCTTGGCAAAGGTGTGATCTGCCATTTCCTTCTTCAGCTCATTTTACAGATGAGGAAACTGAGGCAAACAGAATTAAGCGATTTACTAGTGTCTGAGGCCATATTTGAACTGAGATCCTCCTGACTCTAGACCTGGCACTTTATTCACTGCCTCAAATAACACGATATAAATGAAAAATGATGACTCTCTAAAGTTGGAGAAGTATTCTCATCTCTCACTTGGACTCTCACTTCTTGATATTGGAGGATTGGGACTATATATAGCAAGAATATGGAGAAATGAATTGGCTAACGCTCATATATGCATGTAGTTGGGTGGGAGAGTATGGCAGGAAAGGTTTGCCAGTAATGATTTCTATCCCAGTGGATCCTGGCTACAGAAACCTAGGAACAACTAACATGGCTCACCAGGGCAGCATCAGGCACTGTCAATTTGCCCTCATCCCGGCTGGGGCCCCCTTCTCGCTCCCTTTTGAGATCCAAATTTGGAAGGGCCAGCACCCGGGGCGGGGGACCATCTCCTCGGTGCCTCTTGGTCACATGTGCATCTGGGCCATGCACTGTCTTGACATGTTTTCGGAGGGAGCTGGGATCTGTGTAACGCTTGGTGCAGCCAGGTAGTTTACAAACATATGGCTTCTGGTAGGTTAAAGAACAAAGAACAAAACTCGTGATAAGAGTGAAGTAAAAATATAGTGTAGCATAAGAGGAAGATTGGTAGAGGAAGAGGTGAAAAATACACAGTGGGGAACCGAAAACCTGGAAGAATGAGAATCACATCAAGAATCAAGTTAGGGAACACAGAAGAAACACATAGATCTGTAAGAGAGAGCATGGGAGACATGGCAGAATGCATAGTCATGAAGAAAACATAATGAGTTCATAGGAGTAAAAGAGGAGGTGAGAAAGGAGAGGTTTTAGGAGAGATAAAGGAAAGACAAGGCTTGGGAAGGCAGAAAAATCATTTTTTATTAACTTGTTGACCCTATTTGTGGCTTTCTTGGCAAAGATATTGGAGTGGTTTGCCATTTCTTTCTCCAGTTCATTTTTACAGATGAGGAAACTGGAAACAGATGAGTAAACTAAGGCAAACTTTGTGTGACTTGCCCAAGATCACTTAGCTAGGAAATATCCAACGATACATTTGAACTCTGGAAGATGAATCTTTCTGGCTCTAAAACTGGCATTCTATCTACTGAGCCATATAGAATCATAGAATGGCATAGGTCAGAGCCAATAAAATTCATAGACAAAACCAAAGGGATTGAGAGAAGGGGACACAAAACATAGGAAAGGCATGTAGGAGATGGAGGGTGACAGAATAAGGAAAATGATAGAGCTTGATTTTTGAACCTGTCCCATTTTGACCATCGCTCCAAGTTACCTATCCGCTATGACACAGGGACATCCTTGATCAATGTGAAAGTACAATATCTGGAGGAGCTGAGGAAACTAAGGAGGAACATGAGAGTTTCCCCCACTATAGGGGTGCCTCTGGGGAGGCTCTTGTTTGTGTGCTTAGCTATTTGTCTTTGTGGCCTGCAAGGGAAAGGTGGTAGTAATTGTCATTGTGAGCCGTATTCCTTCATGGGGAGAATAGCTGGCACATAAAGTGCTTTTGCCAAGTATGTTTGCTTGGATGAGGGGGAGGAGTGGTGGGGTCTCTCTGGATTGGGTGTGACTGTACGTGTGTGTGTGTGTGTGTGTGTGTGTGTGTGTGTGTTATGGGGAAGGGGTTCTCTGAATTAGGGGTGAAGAGATGCCCTAAGATTGGGATGGGGATACCATAGCCCCAGTGAGTCACCTAAATAAGAAAATTCCCTAAATTAAGTATTTCTGTGTTGGAAGAGATTTTCCTGGATTAGGAATTAGCAGGGTCTCACCTCACTAGAATGGGTCCGGTTCTGGTGTTTGGCCCGGTCACTGGCATTGCTGAAGGCCTTACTGCAGCCTTCATGCTCACACATGTATGGCTTCTCACCAGTATGTGATCGAAGGTGAGTCTTCAAGTTCTCAAGCCTTGAATAGGACTTCCGGCACCCCTCAAACTGAGGGGATATAATAGGTCAGAGGTTACTCTCAAACAGGAAGGATAGAAAGGCTTTTAAACTAGGGACACATATAGGGGAACCCCTCCAAGGGAAACATGGATCACAACACATTTCTTAAAGCGAGAGACGATCATGAGGGAATTGAGGAAATCCCCCAAAATTGTGTGAAGGCAAGTTAGGAAGGAAATGTGGGGTTTAGGGGATGATCTCCCAGTTTGAATAGACATGGCCATCAAGAAGAGAGTATCTCTCACTCAAGTCTTTCAGAGTGGCAGGTCTGGGGGATTCCTAATTTTGAAGGTGATTTTGTGGGTAGAATTATTGAAGGGGTCAGGCTTTTCATCGTTCAGGAATTTCATTCATACATTTTTCATTTTATCTCCATGTGCGGGGCTGGAAAGCTTTGGATAAAGGCTATAACACGGAATTGTGGTATGCTCCATGGGTATGGGCAGGAGTGTGGCATCTCACCGTGCACTTATGGGGTTTTTCTCCTGTATGTCTTCGCATGTGAACCACCAGCATATATTGTGCCTTAAATGGTCTCTGTTCTCGGGAGCATCCTCCCCAGTGACAGACAAATTCCTTTCTCTCACCGTGTATGTGCTCACTATTGATGTGCTGGGGATGGAGGCAGAATGAGTTTTAAGAAAGAAATACGGGAAATAGGAATCTTCCCCCCCCCTCCCCGAGTACCAAGGTAAGAACTTACTTCTCTGAAAACTCCCTCTCCCAAAACTTTTCCTCCCTCCTTCTCTCAGAGGTACCACATTCTGAGAGAAGTAGAGCTGTAGGGAAATCATGGTTTATTTCTCAGATTTTCCCTCCCTTAATATTCTCATCAATATTTAAGTGTTGCTTCTCTTGTCTGTCCTTCCTTATCCCTTACCCCACCTTTAAACCCTTGTCCTGAAACAAAAGTAATAGCATCCTAACATGATACCATTTACCTTATTCCCTCTCCTATAAGCCTCCATAGGCTCATAGGAGAAGCTTTCTCCCAAACCACCTGAACATTCCTGTCTCCCCAAATCACTACTCACGTGCACCAGCTGCTCTTGTGAATCAAATTCAAGGTTGCAACCATTCCAACGACAATCAGTCTCATAGACACATTCAGGTTCTGGCTTTTCCTCCTTCTCCAGCTCTTCCCTCCCATCCAATAATCCCAAAAGAGCATCCTGAAGCAAGGAAAGCAAAGGCTGCACCACTCATAAATCCTCTTGCTTGAGTCCCCAGCCCTTCCCTCCATTCTTTTCTCCTTAAACTGAGGGACAATAGGATGTAGGAGGATCATATAATCACAGACATGGGTTTTGACATGGAAGTCACCTTCAGAGTTATCTAGTCCAAAGCCTTCATTTGATAAATGAAGAAATGGAAGCCCAGAAAGATGGTATTTGTCCAAGACCATACAGTCAGGGACAAAGCTGGGACTTTTGACTCCAAGTCAGGACTCTTTCTATCACATCATCAATCTCACTGCCCCAGAGGCAGGGCAAAGGTTATGGGGGGAGGTGAAGGAAATGTATATTCATTCCAATAACGTTACCACTCCTCCTTCCCCTTTACCTGTGTGCCAGTGGAGTTGGGACTGGACACATTGCCTTCAGATGGCTCCTCGGTGTGTTTGTTTACCAGCATATTCAGTTCAGATTTCAGCTTCCCAGTTGAGGAAAGAATAGCAAGAATGAGACTAGTTCGTGGGGAGAGCTTCCTTTCTGTTTCCCAAAGCCTATTGATCCCTCCCTCCATATGCTCAATAACCAATTTGAGGTCACCCTCTTTCTCACATGTACTTGTTTTTTTATGAGAAATTTTTGTTAGATTTAAATATTCTTAGAAAGTAGCCAAATGTCTTTTATATCAATGAATTTTTCTTGAATGAATTCTTGAGTTAATTAAATTGTGGAAGTATAATACAAAAATGTATATGATAAAAAAGCATTGAAGATAATAAAAATACTACATCAGGTCTAAAAAAAAAAAAAAAAAGAACATTACCAAGTAGATAAATCAAGAATGGCTTCTTGGAGGAGGTGGCTTTGTGCTGTGGCTTACAGAATTGGTAGGATTTTAATAGGTTAAGATGGGGAAAAAGGGCATATGAGGTATAGTAAAATGGTTTGGCAAAACACACCGAAGTGGGAAACCTTCACAGGTACTTCTTCCCAGTATCGATGGGTGTGGTGGCTGTTGGAGCAGACAGTGGGATGGAATAAAGGTTCACAGACACAAGTAAGTGTGGCTCGTTCAGTTCCCAAAAACACTGACTTCAAGACTCCATACTTCTCTCCTTTTGGATTTTGCATTCTCTTTCTGTTTTTGCCTTCTTATTTTGCCCTCCTGAAGGAGGAGTCTAGGGTGAGGGAGGGGGAGTTGGGGAGACAAAAGGAATAAGATGAAGGTCCTTACCTGGTAGTTCTGGAGGGATCCCCGGGGATGGAGAGGTGGCCTCAGCCTGCCCTGGGTGGGGTCATGAGGGCCACAGGGTGGGGCCATGAAGGATGGAGTAGCCCTTTTTTGGTGATTCATCGGGGGTGGGAATCCCAGAGATGGGCTGTGGAAGGGGGAGGGGGTTAGGGTTAAGATCTCAGGACATCTCTAGAGAGTTCAGAGGGGCTATTTGGAGGGGTTTCTGGGAGTCTTTGGGAAGAATAGGAAAGTTGGAAGACTCTATATGGAAGTGTTGAGGGAATTGCAGAATGCCTTTGGAGGGGTTAGAATCAGGATCTTGGAAGGGAGGGTTGGCAATTTTTGGTGGGAATCTTAGTGAATATTTAGAGGGGCCCCTTGCCCCAGAGCTGCCTGCACCTGATGGTGCCGATGGAGAGGTGCCCATAGGACCCCCCTGGGGGGGCACAGCTTGAGTTGATGAAGGCAACAAGGGAGCTGGGTGAAGTTCGAATGACGGTCTGCAGGTCCAGGCTGGCGTCTGACAGTGGTGAGATGGACAGTGCCCTCTTCTTGGTCATCTTGACTGCATTCCGGGTTGGGGGAAAGATCGGGGCTGGGGCAGGGGACATTGAGGGGGGATGGGTATAGCAGAGTGGGGTGAGGTAGGGTTTGGGATATCTTCCCCTGTCCCCAACCCAAGGGTCCCAACTATCTAGGAAAAGCATCCACTGACCCTGCTCTGATCCCCACCCCACCCCACTTTTGATCTCCTGATTCCATCCCATTTGGGATTTCTTGAACCCATCTCTGGCCCCCCTGACCCACCCTCATCAGATCCGGACTCTAGCCATCTTATTCTCTCCTAGGACTGGGGTGGACACGTTTGTGCTTGAGGGAAGAACAATGCTAGAGCCTCACCCTCAGTACTGTGGCTGGTGGTCTCTCGAGCTGGCCCATAGCTGTGGGGACTGGACATGAAATTGGTTTGATGGCAGAAGGAAAGGCCGGTCAGTCCTGTAGAAGAGTGCCAGGTGAAAGGATGGAGGTGGTGAAAAGGCCCGAACTTCTCCCCACCCAAAAATCTTCATCCCTCCAAGGCAGAAACCTCCCTTAATGCCATATAATAGCTTACATGTATTAAGTCCTTAATAAGTGCTTCATTCATTCATTGATATATTTCCAACAAGCTTTCACAAAGCCTTATTTAATCACCCAAACAACCTTGTGAGCCAGTTAGGATAAACATCATTCCTATTTGATAGATGAAGAGACTGAAGTTGAGAGAAGCAGAGGGTCGCCCATGGTACAGAGCTAGGATCCCTACAATCAAAAGTTAAGCTCAAGGTCAAGACCAACCTACTGAGCACCCTGACAGAGAGGAAAAGAGAGGCCTGAGCAGCTTCGACCCAATCTCCGGGTCTGGACTGGATGAGTTTCCCGACTTGTACTGACCTTCAGTGCCCAGGCCCTGAGCACCCTGACTGGGGAGGGATGGTAGACAGTAAGGTTCTCCGTAGCTACTGATGGCAGAAGGGGTAATGGAGTTGAACATGGTGCCTCAGGTGAAGAGCAGGTGAAGGAAAGCTGAGAGGAGGAACACCTGAAAGAAAGAAAGGGGAGCCAGATGTCCCTCTAAGTGCAAGGCTCTGGGCAAATTATACAGTGTGACCGTTGCGCAAAAAAAAAAAAAGAATCTTTGCCTGTACAAATCAGGATAAAGTAAAAACCAAGGATGTATGTGAAAGATATAACTGGTATGGGGCAGCTAGTTGGTGCAGTGGACAGAGCATCAGCCCTGAAGTCAGGAGGACCAGAGTTCGAATCTGATCTCAGCTGTGTGATCCTGGGCAAGTCACTTAACCCCAGCCTCCCAAAAAAAAAATATATAACTGGTATTTATGACACTTTGCTAATTTACTTCCTCTGACACTAAAGACTTATTGGAGTTAGAGACAAGATTAGCATCTGGCCACTTCAGCACTCTGGCCACCGCCGCACTCCCTAGAACCAGGAGTGGTGCGCATGAGAGCGTGTGCCGGTTACCGCGCCCCTCTCCTTTCCTGAGGTGATCAGCTGGGGCATCTGGCTGCAGTCGTGGATAGAGGCCTGCAGCTTTGAAGACTAATGCAAATCCTGTGTCATATTCTCTCAGACTTACTTCAAATCGTAGCCTCAGTCTCCTCATTTGAAAATGTAAATGACAATAGCACCTACCTCACTGGGCTGTGGAGAAGCTCCAAAGAGACGAAACGAAGTTTATGGGGCTATGGAAATGCTATTGTTTGATGCATGTGTACACATAAATAATTGTTCTTAGCACCGCTAAGTCCCCGAAATCCTTGCTCACACACTTAACTGCGCTCCCGGACAGCAGCAGCGACGGAGTAAACAGGAGGGTACCAGAGTGATTTCCCCCTATTTCATGAAGCCTAGAGGTTTCCCCGCCTCCCTCTCCCCTAGGTCCTCTCCCCTTCTACCCTTCCTCGGTTCCCCAGCTGGACAGACCGCAGTAACGCTGGTGTTCAGCAGGGGGAGCCGTTCTCAACAGTCCAGGAGAACAGGCTGTTTGTTGGTCCACAGTGGGAGGCGAAGCTGCTCCCCCTTTTCCCTCCCTACGGCCAGGCTCCGGGGCGGCGGGGGAGGGGGCAGAGGGGACAATCTCAAGGGAGTCAGACCCCGCCGCGAGGCAGGGGCGAAAGGAGGGCGGGGCCGCGGGACTTAGGTAGTGTGCTGCCTGTCTAGGAGAAATGGGAGAAGACCCTTTTGGTCTCGGGATAGGAAAGAAGAGAGGGGAAGAAGGGATAAGGGAGATAAAAGAGAAGGGGAAGGAAAAGGAGCCATAGACAGAGACTGGGGGTAGAGCAGCCGCGGGAGAAAGGGAGAAGGGAGAGACGCCCAGGCGAAGAAGGAAGAAGGGGGGAAGAGACGAACAGCGAGGTCCTGGGAACCAATTCCCTCGCCTACTCCACCCCCAAATTCGCTCAGTGGAGTCCGTTCCGCGTTTCTCAGATTCCCGGGGAGTGAGGGTGGGGTGTGGTAGGGTGGGAAGGGGAGCTAGAGGCGTCGTGGTGGGTGATCCTACGAGGTTGGATTTAGCTGAGGGAGGGGGAAGATGAGGCGGGGAGCCCCACAACTCAACCCTCACCCCCATTCATCACAGATCACGACCCCTCCCTTGCCGCCCCAATTCTGCTCTCAAGCCTCCCCCCACTTGACACTGGCATTCAGGCGAGGTGGGTGGTGGGCACAGCTGGCTGGCAGCTGGATGGGGTGGGGAAGGGGGCTCTTCTCCGGCTCCTCCCTCCGTGACTCACCCGGCTGAAGGAAGCAGTCTCACAGCTCCTCCCTCCCCCGGCACCCCATCCCTCCAGACTGTAGACAGCAGCCCTCCCTGCCAAAACTGCGTCCCATCCATTCTGTTGTCACTCCTCTCTCGGTGCCCTCTGCCTGGGACCTGGGAGCCATGTGGGGATGGAGGGTAGCTTTCCCTTCGCCCGTGGCTATCCCTGCTCCCTCTTCACATGGGTGGAGGGGAAAACTCGCCAACTTTTTAAACTTCTGCAAAGTTTTCCTGGACGAAGAAGGGTCGGGGCACTTATTGGTTCCTGAACTTCAGATCCTCACTCCCTTGATGTCCCTAATTTCCCATTCCCTCAACCCCTGGGAGTAAGCACCGCCCCCTCTCCCGGACCCGCCTTCCCAGGGCTTCAGTCCCTCCTCGGCCCACCCAAGTCGCGGCCGCCCGACTCTGGCTGCAGACGGCTCCGCTCCCTCCTGCCTCCCCCTCCCAGAGATCCCAGCCAAGCCGGCTGGGAGGGGGTTGGGGAGGAGGAAAGGGAGGGCGTTGAGGGGCGGGACGCATTCCTCCCTCCTAACTCTCCTCCGCCAGAAACCAGGCGGCAGAGCCCCTGCTTGCAGCGGGGGTGTCTAAATATAGAAGTCGGGGGTCCTGTGGCAAGTGAGAAATCTCGTCAGCTGCAAAGGGTGATATCGGGGAACACTCAAAAAGAGGGAACAGGGAACTTCTAGAGTTTTAGGAAAAGCAAGATGGGAAAAAACTGGAGGAGTGGGATCAAATGTGGGGGAGCAGGGAATCCCAAACTCCCCGGTATCCCCGTTTGGTGTCCGAAGAGTTAAACCCTCCCCCCCGGGAACCCCCAAGTGACGTAAGGGGCGGGGCTTGGCATCCTGGCGGGGATGCCGGACAGTAAGGTAGAGTTGGTGGGGGGCTCCGATTCCCACCTTTTATAGAAAGCCACCCACCGCCTCTCCCCACCACACGGGAAAATCGCCCCGGCCCCGTCTTCAGCTAGTGTGCTGATCCCGAGACTATGTTCTACATCCCATGGTAGAGCCCCCAGTCCTCCTGCCCCCCAAACCCTGGTTTCTCTTCCTTCCAGCCCCCTACGAGGCCCTCTGTTTCCCCCTCCCCTAATCTGGACCAAAGAGCCAGCTGCGTGCTGAAAGATTGTTTCGGGGTCATGGGACCTGAAAGAGGCTGCAGGGCAGGCAGGGTGGTCTGGGCAGAAGGAGGGGGCTTTCTAGTCCCCAGGCCCTCTTTGGGCGGGGAACTGGACGGAAGGGATGAGAAATAAGTCCAAGCCCAGCCCCACAGGGGTCTCCCCGGTTTATCTTCAGCGCCCTGGTGGTCCTGAGGTCAGAGGGTAGAGGGAAAGTCTCCCCGGAGATTCTCCCTCCCTCCTCCGGCCCCTCCCCACCCCACGCACTTTAGAGCCCAGGAGTTCCTTTGGGAATAACGAGGGGACAAGGTCTCCGGAGGTCTGGGGCCTAAACCAGACATTTGGAGCTAAAGGGACAACCCCACGCTCTTACCTGTCCAATACAGGAGACATCACCCCCAACCCAAAGCAAGCAGAGGAACTGGCGCCTCCCACAGAGATGGGGGTACAAAGTCAGACAACACTGCCCCTCTTTCCACACATCCTCCAACCTCGGCGGTTCTGGGGTTACCCAAGACGCTGCCCTCAGATTCCGGGTATCGAGCACCTGAGCCTCCTTTCCCAACGTCTAAACCTTCACCTAAGATCTTCCATCCCCATCAAATGAGTAGTGAAATCTTTCTAATGTATGCGGACCCGGAGACAAAGAGCAGGGATGACTGAAACAGAAAGGGATAGAAAGCTACAAGAACTACAAACTTTCTCATCTCCCCACACGGACAGCCCCCCCATATTTTGCCCCGTTCCCGAGATTTCTATCACGGCGTGGGTGGTTTGAGGTGAGAGTGTCGGGGAATCCCTCTAAACCGGCGGCCCCCTCCTCAACCCCCTCCCCCACGGCTCCCAGGTGGTCCCTGACCTGGCCCCCTTCTCACCTCCATCGGGACTCGGGACGCGGGATGCGCAGTCCAGGGCTGGAGTCGGGGCTGGGGGGTGTGCAGTGGGGAGCTGGGGGGGAGGAGGGAGGACGGGCAGGGCCACAGCGGCGCAGCCTCAGTGCCGCCCCCGCCCCCCCAACCCGGCCCCCCCGCCCCGCCTGCCGGGCCGGGAGCCTGGACCACCCGCAAGACGCGCAAACTTTTTTTTTCCTTTTTGCAAAAACTTTTTCTCCTTCTAGCGCTGCTGGCGCGCTGTTCCCCTCCCGCCTCCCCTTCCCTCCCATTGCCCTCCCTCGGGCTGTCCCGTGAACTAGGCTTGGGGGCTGCAGGAAGGAAAGAGGGGGCTGTCAGACTTGTTGCACCCCTGGACTCCCGGAGTCCTCCCCCTTTTAGGAGGGACCCTATCTCCTCAACCTCAACTCCAGCTCTCCAACCTAGCACGCTGCCCTCGGCGAGCGGAAAATCCCGGCCTGGACGTCCGGAATCGGCTGTCAGCGAGGGAGCCGAGGGTTAGCCCCAGACCCACAAGAAAGTCGGAACTGGAGAAATTTGAGGGGTGGGAGAGCGGAGGGGGCCGTAAGCAGAACCAGACGCGTTCTCTGCCCTTTCGTGTGGATCCCGCCTCACCTGGCCATGCCGAGGCTGGGGTGGGATAAAGGACCCCGGGGACAGGAAAAAAGCAAGGCGAGGACTTAGGGGTGTAAAAGCTGTGGAAAAAGAGGCTGTGGGACTGTGGGGAGGGGCGGCCATGGGGAGGGGAGGCCGTGGGACTGTGGGGAGGGGAGGCCGTGGGACTATGTGGAGGGGCGGCCGTGGGACTGTGTGGAGGGGAGGCCTTGGGACTGTGGGAGGGAGGCCGTGGGACTGTGTGGAGGGGCGGCTGTGGGACTCTGTGGAGGCCGTGGGACTGTGGGGAGGGCAAGCCGTGGGACTGTGGGGAGGGGCGGCCATGGGGAGGGGAGGCCGTGGGACTGTGGGGAGGGGAGGCCGTGGGACTATGTGGAGGGGCGGCCGTGGGACTGTGTGGAGGGGAGGCCTTGGGACTGTGGGAGGGGAGGCCGTGGGACTGTGTGGAGGGGAGGCCTTGGGACTGTGGGAGGGGAGGCCGTGGGACTGTGTGGAGGGGCGGCTGTGGGACTGTGTGGAGGCCGTGGGACTGTGGGGAGGGCAAGCCGTGGGACTGTGGGGAGGGCAAGCCGTGGGACTGTGGGGAGGGGCGGCCATGGGGAGGGGAGGCCGTGGGACTGTGGGGAGGGGAGGCCGTGGGACTATGTGGAGGGGCGGCCGTGGGACTGTGTGGAGGGGAGGCCTTGGGACTGTGGGAGGGGAGGCCGTGGGACTGTGTGGAGGGGCGGCTGTGGGACTCTGTGGAGGCCGTGGGACTGTGGGGAGGGCAAGCCGTGGGACTGTGGGGAGGGGCGGCCATGGGGAGGGGAGGCCGTGGGACTGTGGGGAGGGGAGGCCGTGGGACTATGTGGAGGGGCGGCCGTGGGACTGTGTGGAGGGGAGGCCTTGGGACTGTGGGAGGGGAGGCCGTGGGACTGTGTGGAGGGGAGGCCTTGGGACTGTGGGAGGGGAGGCCGTGGGACTGTGTGGAGGGGCGGCTGTGGGGAGGGGAGGCCGTGGGACTGTGGGGAGGGCAAGCCGTGGGACTGTGGGGAGGGCAAGCCGTGGGACTGTGGGGAGGGGCGGCCATGGGGAGGGGAGGCCGTGGGACTGTGGGGAGGGGAGGCCGTGGGACTATGTGGAGGGGCGGCCGTGGGACTGTGTGGAGGGGAGGCCTTGGGACTGTGGGAGGGGAGGTCGTGGGACTGTGTGGAGGGGCGGCTGTGGGACTGTGTGGAGGCCGTGGGACTGTGGGGAGGGCAAGCCGTGGGACTGTGGGGAGGGGATGCTGAGACAGCAGGGAACTGTGGGGAGGGGAGGCTGTGGGACTGTGGGGAGGAGAGGCCATGGGGAGGGGAGGCCGTGGGATTGTGGGGAGGGGAGGCCGTGGGACTGTGGGGAGGAGAGGCCGTGGGACTGTGGGGAGGAGGGGCTGTGGGACTGTGGGGAGGAGAGGCCATGGGGAGGGGAGGCCGTGGGATTGTGGGGAGGGGAGGCCGTGGGACTGTGGGGAGGAGGGGCTGTGGGATTGTCGGGAGGAGAGGCCATGGGGAGGGGAGGCCGTGGGATTGTGGGGAGGGGAGGCCATGGGACTGTGGGGAGGAGAGGCCGTGGGACTGTGGGGAGGGGAGGCCATGGGATTGTGGGGAGGGCAGGCCGTGGGATTGTGGGGAGGGCAGGCCGTGGGACTGTGGGGAGGGGAGGCTGAGACAGCAGGAAGCGAGAGAGGGACAGAAGCTGGCAGCTTGGGGGCAGCTTGGGTGGGCTCGGAAGGCCCATTTGGGTATATTTAACTCTGGATGGCAACCGTGATCCTCTTCCACCCTCCCGCCCAGCTTCTCCTACTCCTGGGCTTTGCAGACTTTCCGCTCTCCCTTCTGCGCTGCTCCCTCTGCTGGCCCCTGGCGAACATGGCCTTCTCAAAGCCCGAACCTGTCGGAAGCCATTGATGGGACTATAAGGGGGGGGGGGGGTGTCTTGAGAGGGAGGGGCAATGAAAGTTCTATGTACTCCCAATCGCCGGTGTTGTGAGAGCCAGGAGAGTGGGAGATGGAGTGGGAGATGGAGACATGAATGAGTACACAGACTGGGGAAAGCAGTCAGAAACAGGTAAAGGCTCTGCGGGTTAGAAGGAAGACTTGTCCCTCGGTGTCCTGTTGGCTCTCTTGTTGCCATGGTGACAGGATGCAGGGGAAGGGTCAGCTATTTCAGGCTCGGATATGTAACGGGGAGGGGAGAAGAATGGAGTGAGGGGGTGTGGGGTGTGGAAACCAGGTCACCATCAGGAACCTGAAGAATGCCCCTTCTGATTATTTTCTTTCTTTCACCTCTTCTTCAAGCCCCAGATTTCCCTTTCTTCCTTGTACCTTGGGGTACAAGGAATTTCTTGGGGAGTGGGAGGAAAAGGTCACTGGATCAACCACTTATTTGGGAAGAACAAAGGCAGTCTACAGTGCGAAGTTGGGGCTGTCTATAGATGTTAAATAACTAGCGAACTAGCGGAGAGAGTCGGGGTTAAGATCCTCCACACCCTCCCCCACTTGGCATTGACCAAATGTCCAGCCACTTCCAGAGGGTCAGGGACATAGATCAACCTGGTCGGGCTGATAGTCACCTGGGACAAAGGAGCCCCACACGTGGTTCTTTTCCAGACCCATCCACATGACCTTGTCCTGCAGAGCATTTTGCCTCCAGGACACGCTCCCTCTCCCCACCCCAGTCCTTGAGTCTCCCCCTCCCCTCAAAAACTTTATCAAGACACCAGTGACTTTTTTCTTCTCATTTTTATTAGGAAAATATAAATATTTCTGACTCCCCAGCAGGGCCCCACCCCCTGAAAAAACTGGAGGGTGATCCTTTAAGGGGCTCATCCACTTCTTCAAGCTCCTATTTCTGAGTCCCTCCCAGTCCTTCCTGGTCCCAGGTCCCTCTTGTTCCTACAAAGCACTTCACCAGCTCCTTTTCCTATATAGCTTCCCCATACCACCCTCTCCTGTGCCCTGGTTACCGCCCTCTCCTCTATTTCCCAGGAAATTCTCTCTTAGAGGTACTGGGCAACTTTTCTGACCCCTCCCTCCCCACCCCTTAACCATCTCTTCTTCTATGGAGCCATCAGGGTAGGAATCCTCTTCTAGTAAGAACCATTCCCTACCCATCTCCCCCTTCTCCAACCAGGCTGAAACTGACTGGACACTAGAGTCCCAGGGGACTCAAACGGGCCGACCCAGGAGGCCAGACTGCCAGGTCACCTGAGGAGGGGATAGCAGGAGTTAGACATCCCAACCATTGACCTGTTGACCCCTTTCTTCTGTGGACCAACACTATTCACATTCTCTCTAGCTCTGACTCCCCTGGACCCCCTTGCTAGCTGCAGCCACAGGCTTCCACCACCATATCAGGCACATCGGTCTTGACTACGTTGCCATTTTGGTCAAGATAGAGGAGGGAGAGTGGCCGACGGGCTGTGGGAACACAGCAAGAGGGGCCAGATGGCCAGGGACTATTCGCTTTGAGAAGGTTGAAGACAGCAGAATGAAATGAGGCAGTAATCCCTGGGCTGCCGGCCAGGTGGGGCGGGCATTGTCCACTACAATAATTTAGCTGGTACCCCTCAGGCTGCAGGATCCAGCCTTGCCAGCCCAGTTCCTGGAAGTCTACATAGTGGTCCCGCTTGCAGCACAGAAGACTCCCGGGCTCACATGTAGGGGTCCTTCTCTTGGCTCGATCCCCCCCAGGTGCTCTGGCTTGGGTCCTAATCACTAGGAAGGGCTGGTGGTGGCCAGCTGTATCCAGAAGTAAGTGTCTGGCAGCTGTGGTGTTGCCGACATGAGGCTGGCAGACCAGCTTGAATTTCAGAACGCCAGAGTCAGTGCCCTCCAGTGCATGAGAAGGCAGGGTCAGAGCATTCCATCCTGGAGTGGTCATTCGATGCTCCGCCAGCAGGGTTTGATTTCCCCGGGCTTCTCTTTCCAAACCCCACTGGAAGATTTGAATGGAGGGGGGACCAGCTAAGGAGGGATGCAGGTGTAGCCAAAGACGGATGTGGTATGGAGGTAGGTACGAGGGAGTGGAGAGGTGGAAGCTCAGGACAGATCCACAGGCTTCAGTGGAGGACGATTCTGTGGAAAAATGGTAGCTCATGAATAATGTAAGAGGCCTGGATCTTTTGGTTGGAAAAGTTTTACTCTTCTCCCATCCCATTTTTAAGTCCTGCTGGTCTCCTTTTTTTCTATCTTAACTTAAAAGACAAGGGCTTCAGAAGCACTCCCAACCCCACTCTCCCACATCATCCCTCTGCCACCACACTCCTTTTTTGACTATATTCCTGTCTCTGTCTCTCTCTCTGGGTCTTTCCCTGCTCTGCTTATCCTCGCAGTCACCTACCTGTTTCTGCTGCAAAGCTGATGGTCTCCACTTGATTCATCTTCGCCACCTTCTTAGACTTCAGTCTCCTTAGGGCTCTGGCCAGGACTGCAGGGTGGGGAGGATGAGATACGTTTGGAGGGCTGGTCAGTTGTAGACCTTCCAGGATCTGTTGCTTGGCCAGCTCCAGGACTAAGGCTCTCTCCTCCTGGGGTCCTAGTGTGGATAGCCCGCATGATGGGCACCGAGGTCCTGCTCTCTGAGCTCCTGCTAGCGCCCAAGGCAGTACTAGTAGGAGCCAGACATCTGGGTATCTCATTCTCCCTGTGGCTATCTTAGGTCCAAGCCAGGGGGAAAACGGAGTCTACTAAGCACAGCTATTACACCTACCCCTGCAGAAGGGAGAGTCAGGTGTTTCCTATTCTTATACTCTGAAAACAACAATACAAATCCCTAACAATGAAAACAAAAAACTGACCGATGAAAAGTGGGGTATTCGGAGTTGTCTGCTTGGTCGATCTACTCAGCTTACTGACCCAGGGCCTCTTTTGAGCTAGCAGCTTGGGGCTCCCCACCTAGTGGTCAGTAGGCAGACCCACCTCCTGAACACCAGGATTGGCCAGTTTTACTGTCAATCACGCCTCTGGTTGGGGGGAAGTGAAGGATCCCCCACCCCTCCCAGAGCTCATGTTTCACCCATTTGGCTGTGATGACACGCTTGGGGAAGGGGTATGTGGGGGTGGGGTGGGGGGGAGACGTGGACAGGAATGATGCAAGAAAGAGGATGATTTCATAGACTCCGATCCCAGGGTCCAAGGGAGGAGGAGGGAATACTACGTGAGTCAGGTAAAGGAATGTAGTCCCCCTACAAACAATTCTCCCCAATATCTCTCACTTTCAGCTTTTCTAGTTTCCTCCACAGCAGTTTGACTTAACAGAGTAGACTGTTGGGATTTTAGTGCCTACCACTTTGAGGGGACAGTCCAGAAAGGGAATCCAGGATTCCATCCCCCAAACAGTGAACAGGGCAGCTAGAGCTACAGCAGCCACAGAGCTCCCAAGGCCATGCCTAGGTGGCAGGTGCCACGGGGTACCTAAAAGTCACCCCTTGTCCCCTACGTGTGCTGGTTGCCCAGAGTCCAATTGGACAGGAACACATTGTGGGGGAGGGAGAGAACTGGTGGTGATGTGGAGAGGTGTGTTACTGGGATGAATGGGGAAACCCAAAGGTAGGGGTGGGGAGGGTGATGCAACTGTGGAGCTCGGGCAGAGTCCATCACAACTGGCAGGAGAGCATGGCACTGAGGACAGCCTGGTGCCCAGTGGGCACTGCCATTGGATCTAATCTCTTTTGAGGTGAATAGAAGGGCCTGGATTTATTAGCGTACTGATATTTTGCTGAGAGTTCTCTGTTTTTAGGGCGTGGTATGAGGAAGAGAGACTGGGACTCTGGGTTCCAAGCCCAGTTCCTCCGATTACTTTCCTGCTAGTTTTGATTAGAGCAGCTTAATAAGAGAGAAGTAAGAATTTGGCCCCGTCTCCCCTCATTCTACTCTAGCTCCCCAACCACTTGGGCTTCCAGAATAGAGGCTTCTATGAACCAAAATACCCCAACTATTATGGCTATTGTCTAGTCAGTGCTTTAAGGCTTGCAAAGTACACCGTATATTATCTGATTCGAACCTCAGAACAAGCCATGTAAAGGAGGGGCTGCTGCTCCTCCCTAAGCTAAGGAAGGTTAAGCGATTTGCCCAGAGTTACAGTAAAGGCTAGAAGCGAGATCCTGATGAGTCCGGCTCTCCATGCCTGGTATGGCGGTGGCGAGGATAGGAAGAGCAGTTACTCGGGTTGGCTTTTGGTGCAAAAGATTGTTTTTTACCTGGAAGCCCCGTAAAACCCGCCTAACTCTCTCCTAGGCCCTCCCTGGGATACCATTCTACTATCACCAACCAGGAGGGTTAGAATCCTACTCCACCCTCCTCGTGCACGGTGGTTAAGCACAATACCCCCGGCCACCACCATGTGGCAGTACAAGGCCACTGGACAACAGCTGGTCCAGAGATGACCAGTTTCCCCTGAGGAAGTGGTTTCTCTGAGGAAAGAGACAGAAGAGGAAGTGTTTTGTGGAAGACTTTTTTGGTCCTCCTTAGTTATCCAAATGCTCAGCCTCCTGAGCACAGAAAAGGGTGAGACTAATCTTTCTCCCTAACTCCTCCCCCATAATGCTCTCTTGTAGAGATAAAAGAATCAGGGACCTAGCTTTGCCACAATGTTGCTACAAGGCTGCGACATCTGTCTTTGTTGGTGCCCGGGGGCACATATTGGTTCCCAGAGCTGGGAGAGGGGCCAGACGGAGTAATGAGAAGCAGCTGGAAGTAGCCTCTGACCCATATCCCCTCCCCACCCCCAGTGAGTGCCCCCAGTTGCCAGCTCTGCCCGCCCCATCTCTCCTGTGCCTGGTCTGGTCCTACCTCCCCATCGACACTTACGTCAGAGCTCAGTTAAAAATACTTTCCCAGCATCTTAGTCACTTTTCCCAAGAAGTGCTCCCGGTTTATAAATACCCCAGCCATCTGCCTTGCTGCCTGCCCCTTCATCAACTCAGGGATGGGTTAGGCTGGGGAGAAGGGGGAAAGGAGAACTATAATCCAGCCACTAGGGAAATTGAGGCTATTGGATGGTGGGGAGGCAGGTATGGAGCCTGGGGTTAGGAAGGTAAAGAGCAGAGAAGGAGAATCCATGGTTCACATCCCAGTGAAGAGCCCAGCCAAAAAGGGAAGGCACAGATTCTAAAGCAGGGAGAAGAAAATAAAACTCAAGGGGGACTTTCAGATAGCCAGACTCTGGACTTTCTGGATATTCCAGCAGGAGTTCTCATTTCCCCAAACATACCACACCTTTGAAGGCCCCTTTCTATTTCTTCTGGGGTTCCCTCCAATTCCTCCCCTCCACCCCCGGTTGCCCAGGAAGTGATTGTTGGCTAAGCAAACACAGACAATTCATTCCCCAAATGGCCACATCCAGCTTTGCGCAAACTCGACCTTGGGCACCAGACTATATCGACCTCTTAGTTCAGAGCTATCCAGCCAGGGGGAGGAGGCAGGGGGGAAAGAAGGGCAAGGGTCCAGAGAGGAGTCACCAGATAAAAGGATCCACCTTGTTTGTCCTTGGTTTCCAAGAGGCCGGTAACTTGTGCTTCATTTGAGACCTCCTTTTCCTTCCCTCTTCCCACTGGAGTCTGTTCACCTGGCCTCTTAGCAGGCCTCCAGTTCTGTAGCTAAGGGAGGGGAGCATAAAACTCAGATCCTTTGCTTCTAACCAAGCTTATGCTGCAGGCCAGTGATTCCCAACGTCTCTGATCATGAGGACCCCTTTTTAATACAAAAGCATTTCTCAGATCCTCCACTCCAATCTGGTAGGAATTTTGCTACTATTTATTAATATCTACTGATGAAAAAATATCTAACAAAAGCTATTATGATTTAGGAACACATTTATATGAACTTCTATTTTATTAATCATAATAACAGCTACATACATTTGAAAAGTAGTCATATATATGTGTAGAGACAAATTATTCTATTTTCACAAGGTATTTTTGCTTATCTATTACACTGAGTCATTTAATGAGATGATTCTCTTGCAATAGTTGGATGATTCCCCAGGGGTCTACAGCCCACATCTTGGCAACCACCATGTCTAACAGAATGTGAATGCACAATAGGTTATCATCCACCCATTGACTAAGCAATTGATTGGCCTGCAAACTTCAATATGTTAGGGCAAATCACAAAGGAAAGGGGAGCCAGCAGGTACCTATCTATTAGATATTTCTATTTTAGGGCCTTTCCGATAGGAGGTCTCATCTCCCTCTTACCTTTACTCCTCACAGATCAATGGTATTCCAGATAATGGAAAGATAATTCATTGTAGGGACATGAATTCAGAAGACAAAGTGAAACATCAAGTATAGGGCTTCAAAACGGTAATTGTTTCGTTTTTATCAGCAACAAGATCAGTGATGTTTGAATGGATTAGGGAGAACCCAAGAAGACTGTTCAAGTACAGTGTATGGCAGAAAGCATAAATAGTGTTGCCTTAGAGAAAAGATTTATACGGTGCAGAAGAGACACAGAGAGGTTGGAAAGCAAGCAGGTCAAGGACTTGGTAGGGAGGTAGAGAAGAAGAAAGGGAAAGGAAGGAAGCTATGGATATGATTGGCAAGGAAAAAAGGGATGAACCTCAACTAGGAGGAATTTTTAGGAAATAGGATATATCTAGATATCAAAAGTAGGCATAGATAGATATTGCTAATAGGTAGATAGAGCTGTATGTATGTATTTCCAAGGAAGCTTTTTTTTCAAGATCCCAGGCCCATCTGTACCTATCTTTCTACCCTCAAAAAGGAGGGAAGGGTCTGGGTCAGCTCATTTAGGGGGAGGGGGTGATCTATTGAGATACTTATGCAATCAGTGAATTATGAAGGATAATGATCTCTGTCTGGAACGGGGAATAAAGGGAGTCTCTGAGGTGGGGATGCAAGAGTTTCCTGCTTCAGGATAGACTGAAGAGTAGAATAACTCTCTAGTAAGGGAGACCAATACATATGCCTAACCACCGGATGGATATAAAGGATCTTTTTGGTTGGGTATATGAGGAAAGAAGGTCCTTTAAATGAGAGTTCTGGGTATAGATAATATCTGTGAGTTGAAGACAGGTTGGGGCAACTAGATGGCCCAATAGGTAGAGCACTGGCCCTGAAGTCGGGAGGACCTGAGTTCAAATCCAACCTCAGACAATACTTCCTTGGGTCACCCTGGGTGCCCTAAGCTGTCTTCTGAAGAAGATGACGGGTTGACTCTCAAGGGCTAAGAATGTGGGAGAACAGGAAAGGGAACAGAATAAGCATTTTTAAAGCCCCTATGTTCCAGGTATTATGCTAAACACTTTTTACAAATATTATGTCATTTGATCCTCACAACAATCCTTCAAGGTAGATGCTATTATTATTCCCGTATTATAGTTGGGGAAATCACAGAGATGAAGCAATTTGCTCAGTCATACAAATAGCAAATTTCTAAAGCCAGATTTGAACTCAGTCTTCCTGATTTCAGGCTCAGCGCTCTATGCACTGTACCACCAACTGCCTCGATAAAAATACCCGGGTGAATTTCCAGAATTGTGTTGGGAAAGATGAATCCCCATCTTGGGATGTGTCAGGAATTTGTGAATAACCTGCCTGAGATGGGAAGGGAATACACATGAGTATCTCTTCTCTTTGTCCTCCTCCCTTATACACATTAACTGCAGCCACAGGCCTCCACCACCATGTCTGGGATGTCATTCTTGACAATGTTGCTGTCACGGTCATAGTAGAGAAGGGACAAAGGGCGGCGGGCAGTAGGCACACAGCAGGAGCCTCTTCCTGCTGTTCCTGGGGCCCTATTAGCCTTGAGCAAGTTGAGCACAGCAGTGTGGAAAGAGGCAGTAATTCCTGGCATCCCTGCCACATGCAGTGGGCACTGCCCTGTACAGAAGTTCATGGCATAACCTTCAGGCTGAATGATCCAATCATGCCAGCCAATCTCCCGGAAATCTACAAAGAACTCTTGTCGGCAACACATCTGAGACCCACTTTGGCACTCAATCCCTCGACGATGAATTCGGTGCTTTTCTCCAGTTCTCACCCGAGCTATGATAAAGGGCTGGTGGGCATCTTTGTCTAAGACAACTGGGCTCTGGGCTCCCCAGCCTTTGGGCTCCAATTCTAGGGTTAAGTGTCCCTGACTATAAGCAGCCTGAGCGTCAGGCCCCAGGAGGAACTGGTACCAGCCACTGGAATCCACCTCTAGCTGTTGCTGGTTGGTCACATTGAGGTTGGTGTCCTGTAGTCCAGGTACCAGGACCTTTACATACATACTCCATGTGCCATTGGGAGGAATCTGCAAGAAGAAACCCAGCCTGATTTGGAGGACCTCCAAGCTAGTTCTGATTTGATCTGGGGAGAGGCGGAAATCCAACACCGTCTTGTTGGCAATAGAGTAGCCTGCAGACATAAGGAGCAACAGTCATCAGGGTTGTCCAATTGACTCATTAAAGAGTCGATTCTTCCTTTCTGACCATATTTGAGTGTGTATGTGTGTGTATGTGTGTGCTTTCCTCCTTCACTTATTCCAGGTAAAGACAAAATAAGATAATAGTAAAGAGCTTTATAAACTCTAAAGCTTTATATAAATGTCAACTATTTCAGAATAGCCCATTTCTTCCCAGTCTTTTTTCCCACAGTCTCCCCTTCCATTTATGCTACAAATCCTTTTTGTCCTCGGGTATCCAAACTCATGAGATATTTCCTTCTGAGATCTAACTCAAGTCTTTGTGCTACAGGCTCAGTCTCTTATTCTTTTCTCTGTGAGGACAGAGAACTCATTTAGTGCCTAGTTCTTTTCTGAAGAAAAATAAGACCCCCAAAACAAACCAAAAATCTTTGATTTTATCTAGTTTAACCAAGTAACACAGAAATTACCTTGTAACAACCTGATCTTTTATCCAACACCTTATTGGACAGATATCATTCTTATGATGAATGCCATCACCAAGATTCCTCATTATGCTACTCCCACCCTAGGGGAATCTTACTCAATTTTGATCTATCTGATCTATTCTGAATGCTGAGTGAGTGGAAACTATTCAACTGATCCCAAAACTCACAATTATCTGCTAGGAGATCTGGGCCTACAAAGTGCAAGTATCTTGCCATCTCCTCCTTGCTCCATCTCCAACTCTTGTTCTTGATAATAGAACCTTAACCAAAGAGAAAGGAACTGACCTGTTGGATCAAGGTGCTCACATACTACCCTTGAGTAAACAGTCATGGGAAGCAGCTACTAAAAGATAAGTCATAAGGACTGCTGGAGAATCGGATCAGCATGAAGGGAAGCCATGGCTAAAAGGAAAAGCTGTCCAGATCATAGATAGTGGGGAGAGGATTGATCCTGGGCATGGATGTCATCCCTTTTACTCCTAGAGAAATCTGCTTATCCCTTTTCTAGTTACTCTCTAAGTTATCTAAGTTACTTGTCTAAACTAGTTTGTTCCTTATCTATTACTTTCAATTTAGATTTTTTTTTAATGTGCTTCTCATTAAATGTACTAAAACAGTGATGGTAATTATTGAAATTTTTGTAAACTCAATTTGGAATTTGCTAATACAAACTGGCTAAGAGTTTAGAGCTACACATTTAAAAGAGATGTATTTATTTTGTTTTTTAGACTGTTTTAATGGGTGCCTCGAATAAAAGGAAGGAGGCTATCACTAGGAGGATACTGCTGGTAAATTCTGTAGTCCCAGAGATAAGATGAGGGAGAAACAGATGAGTAGCAATTTTTCTTCCCCTACAATGGGTTTGAAAGGAAAGTCATGCCCCAGAAAGGGAGGTTTTCTGGTAAGCCTTACATACAGAGGGATGGGGGAGGAGTTTTCCAGACAGACCAGACAATTCCTTTGGCTCAGTGGTGATCAACAGCTCAACCTGCCTTGCAGCCTGGTGGTGGTTATATTCATTTTCTAGGAATGATAATCACATCAGAGTCACCAATGCTGCTAGAAAGGATATGACAATTGACTGTCCTTTGACTCAGCTAATAATCCTTGTGACTTTCCAAACCAAAACTCTTTCCCCTGGCTCCTACTACCTTTTTCTTTAGGATTAATTGTCCTCTCTCCACACTCGAATATTCCAAAGTCTTCTAAAACCTACCCATTTAATAATGAGGCATGGTGGTGGCTCATTAAGCTGCAGAGTAGGCTAACCCATCCATGAATTAGTTACCAGACCTAGTCCACAGGAATTCATAGGATTTAGGACTGTAAAAAACTTTAAAGAACATGGAGCCAAACTCCTTAATTTTAAAAATTTAGAATTTAAGATCCAGAAAAACTAAGTGACTTTTTCCAAGGCTAAATAGATACTACGTATCAGAGCTGTGATTTCCACCCAGGTCTTTTAACTCCAAAACTAGTTATTTTTATTTCACTGTGATCTCAATTCTCAAGCCTAAAGATCAGTCTGGGATCACAGTACCCTCCTTCAACAGCAGGTAGTTGAGAGGATCTCATTGAGTTCTCTGTTCTCTTTGGATTCAAATTGTCCTAGGTAATAGATTAAGGACTCTCTAGGACATGGAGTGGGCAGAGTGAGGAGGGACCAGATGAAGTAAAGAGAATTTTAGGTATGGACCTCAAAATTTTTTTGGGGGGGGGACAAATTTGGGAGTGGCAGGTAGGTTACATTATAAGAAGTTCCTAGCAGGAAAAGGGAAAAGATTGGGGAAAGAGGTGAGAGAGATGAATTGTTAGAGGGACTACTTTTTATAAAAGGCTATATATCTCAGTTCCCATACTTACCTGTCTCAGCAAAACTGATGATCTCATACTCCTGTTCCTCAACTCCAATCTCAGAACCCCCTAAACTGGTACCAGACAGAATCCTTCCTTGGTGATTGTGAAGGCGCCGGAGTGCAGTCCTCAGGGTGGCTCTGGACACAGGGTGGATCAATGTTGGGCGCTGAGTTAAGTGCAATTTATCCAGGATACTTTGCTTTGCCAGGTTGAGCAGCAGTTCCCGTTGCCCCTCAAAATCTGAACCACGCACTCCATGTGCTGGACATTGATTATCACCCCATTCTGTGCTTGCTGCAGTTGGAATCAGGAGCAGGAGACCCAGGATCAGAGTGGAGGCCATTGTCTTCTGGGGTCTTCCGGGAGGAACACCTTAAATCTAGGGCTCGGGGCTTCAGCCACTGGGAGACTTGAGTTTTAAATGCTAAGGTCCACATGAAAGGGCGTGTGTTCAGCTGGCATGATTCTTTGCTGCAGGGGAGATGGTGGCCATACATCAGGTTTGAGAAGGAAACCAACCCTAGGACCTGTCCGACGTTTCCAACTGATAAGTAGTTAAAGTACAAAGAAGGGATTGGGGGTGGGGGTGGAGTTTTGGTTTGTTTGGGAAGAACTAAAGTTCCATCCACCAATTTTGGAAGGCACTCAATTTTAGCTGCCTGCCCTGGGAGCAAAGGTTAGAGGTGAAATTCTCTTTTATCACAAAGTACTTAGAGAATTGAGAAAGCGAGGATGGATCCAAACCTTCCAGTGACAGACTACTTTAAGGATTGATCCTCAAAGAATTTCTTATTTGCACAATTTAATTCAATTTAACATGCATTGATTTTTTTTCTGTTACATGTAAAAAAATTAGCTTTAAATTTTTTTGAATTCTAAATTATTTCCCTCCACTTGAGAAGGCAAGGAATTTTATATAGATTATTCATGTGCTGTCATGTTATTGATTATTGATGTTCAAAAGAAAACAGATCCAAACAAATAAAACAAATATAATGAAAAGATTTTTTAAATGCTTCAATCTATATTCAGACTATCAGTACTTTTCTGGAGGTGGATAATATTTATCATTATAAGTCCTTCAGGATTGTCTTGGATCATTTTATTGCTGAGAATATCCATCATTCACAGCTAATGCTTATTCAATATTGCTGTTACTGTTCTGGTTTTGCTCACTTAATTTTGTATCAATTAATGTAAGTCTTCCTACGTTTTTCTGAAAGCATTCTGCTCCTCATTTTTTATTGCACATTTCTTATTGCAGTGTACCTCACACACGGTTCAGCCAGCTGTAAGTGAGGAATCCAGAATGGCTCATTTCTTGAACTAAAAAAACTGCCTCCAGTGCTGGAAATGTCCATCTCAGGATGGATATTCTATCACTTATATCCAAGAAAGAAATATAAAACTAGAACATGGGAATATGGATGGAGGGATAGGGCTGGGGGAAGTTGGGGTTATCACCTAAGGCTTACTATATCATCCCAATATATTAAGAACTTTAGCATCAAGCCAGATATGTCTCTCTGGAAGTTGCCAGGAAGATTCATTGAATAATAATAATAGCTAGCATTCATATAGCACTTATTACATTCTAGGTACTATCCTAAGTGCTTTACTATCTCATTTGATCCTTACAACCCTGTTTGCCACAGTTTTCTCATCTGTAAAATGAGTTGGAGAAAGAAATGAAAAATTAGCCTAAATGAGGTCACAAAGAGTTGGGATACAACTGAATAGTTCCAGCAACAAAATTTCCCGAGCAGAGGAATAATTTGGCCAGACTTATGACTTAGGAAGACTATTTTGTTAGTTTATAAGAATCATCTACGCAGGTTTTAATGACATACTCAATGAGGGTGTTCCATGTTTACCATCAAACAGTTGACAAAAAAATGTAAAAATTACAAGATCCCACTATGCTTACTATTTGGTAATTATGAAAATATCTATTTAATCTGAACCCCAGTAGAGTAAAACACTGTCCCAAACACTGCCTAAAGGTTCAACAAGATGACTTCTATCCAAATGCCAATGCAATTCAAGATTTCTTGAAAGGTATAACAACAAAGATCACATTGTTTAATGATCTACTAATCAGAAACAAGAGGAATGGTACAAAGGAGGAAGATGTGTGTGCAGTGAAGAGGAGATACAGTGCAGACTTTTTTTCTTTTTACGAAGCAATTGGGTTTAAGTGACTTGCCCAGGGTCACACAGCTAGTAAGAGTTAAGTATCTGAGGCTGAATTTGAACTCAGGTCCTCTTGACTTTAGTCAGATGCTCCATCCATTGCTATCTAGCTTCTTTGAAGAGTAAATATTCTTGATGGATGGTAAAGTGCTCTATATTCTCCTATGTGTCTCAGTTTCCCCTTCTGTAAAATAGGGATAATAATAGCACCTGCTTCCCAGAATTGTGAATATTAAATGAGAAAATTGTGAAGTGCTTAGTGTACAATGCTATCTAAATGTTACCTATCATAATTATGATTATAATAATCATTATTTATAGATGACATTATACCATCTGCCTCGGAATCCAGATCACTGAAGAGCTTCTTATAAGAGTCTGTGATGATCAACTATGATGGACTTGGCTCTTCTCAACAATTCAAGGTAACTCCATCCAAAGAGAAGACTATGGAGACTGAACAATCTGTAGAACTTGCCCATCAGTATATCTAGGATAGATAGTACAAATAGTTGATAAATTGGGCCCAGAATTAAGCAAAAAGAAAAGAGTAAAATGTATTGTCTTTAGGAGAGTATAAAGATCTTTATGACCCCAAAGTTTTTTTTTTAGAGGTAAAGGATCACCTTTTGAATACTAATATTTTATTTGTTGTTGTATGCATATAAGACAGTCTCTGAAATATAACAATTATTTTCACACAGAAAGGAAGAAAATTTGGAGCATTGAATCAAATATATCAAAGGAGTAAAGAATATACAAGATGTTATTAGGGAAACAAAAGAAGTTGGGTTAGTCACATGTTAAGGATGAGAGGGGAACAAGCTAAAATTGATGTCCTCTAAACATTAGGAGAAAGTGAATAAAGTTCCTGAATGTTGGCAGCAGCCTCCGTGGCTGTAAGAAGACGTGTATAAGAATCTCACAGAACGGGCAGACGTGGATGGTCTACAAGGCTGTATCACAGAGGAAGCATCCCTTTCACTGGAATCACACTGATCATTTGAGTATTTTGAATATTTAAGTGGAAGATGGATTACATCTTAAAATAGCTTAAATAACTTTTTATAATTTTAATAACTTAAAATAGGGAAATTAACTAGGAAACAATTGTAATAAGCCATAAGAGAAGCATTTGCATGCCATTAATTTACTGTTAAAATGTCTTTGTATTAATCAATTCCAATAGAGCAGTAATGAACTGAACCAGTTACACCCAGGGAAAGAACTCTGGGAAATGACTATGAACCACTACATAGAATTCCCAATCCCTCTAATTTTGTCCGCTTGAATTTCTGATTTCCTTCACAGGCTAATTGTGCACTAATTCAAAGTCCGATTTTTTTTTGTTCAGCAAAATAACTGTTTGGACATGTGTACATATATTGTATTTAACTTATACTTTAACATATTTAATATGTATTGGTCAACCTGCCATCTGGGGGAGGGGGTGGGGGGAAGGAGGGGGAAAGTTGAAACAAAAGGTTTTGCAATTGTCAATGCCGGAGGTTACCTACGCGTGTATCTTGTAAATAAAAACTGTAATTTAAAAAAATGTCTTTGTATTGCTTCTCATCTTTGTTTCTCTCCCCACATTACCTCTCCATTCCCCTTCCTTCAACCTATCCTCTCACTGACTCTTTCTGCAAATATTCTTAATCTCTTCTGTAGCTTGAGCTTTTCTGGAAAGGACATTTAGGCACTGGCCAGGCGTTTCCACTGTGGATTAGTTTGGAGAAATAAGGTTAAGCAGAAAATGTCTCAGGTTGGGCAACTATGTGCTTGGAAAGGTTCTTACATTGGGGATGGCCCAGTCTTAAGAGATTGTCCTCTTGGGTTGCAGGACGCCCAGTAATGTGATTTATTCTTCTCTCTTATCTATACACACACACTCATACACACTCACACACACATACACACTCACACACACACACTCATATACACATGTACACACATACACACACACTGACTCACACACATACACACACTGACACACACATACACACATATACACACTCACACTCATACACACACTCAGACACACATTCACACACTCATACACATTCACACACACATACACACACATATACACACTCACACACACTCATACACACACTCACATACACACACAGACACACACACAGTGCATGTGTGTGTGAGTGTGTATGTGTGTGTGTATGAGTGTGTGTATATGTGTGTCTGAGTGTGTGTGTATATGTATGTGAGTGTGTGAGTGTGTGTATGTGTGTGTCAGTGTGTATGTGTGTGTATGTATGTGAGTGTTTATGAGTGTGTGTATGTATGTGAATGTGTATATGTGTGTGAGTCAGTGTGTATGAGTGTGAGTGTGTATATATGTGTGAGTGTGAGTCAGTGTGTGTATGTGTGTATATGTGTGTGAGTGTGTATGAGTGTGAGTGTGTGTATGTGTGTGTCAGTGTGTCAGTGTGTATGAGTGTGTATATGTGTGTGTGAGTGTGTATATGTGTGTGAGTCTGTGTCAGTGTGTGAGTGTGTGTATGTGTGTGTCAGTGTGTATGTGTGTGTATGTATGTGAGTGTTTATGAGTGTGTGTATGTATGTGAATGTGTATATGTGTGTGAGTCAGTGTGTATGAGTGTGAGTGTGTATATATGTGTGAGTGTGAGTCAGTGTGTGTATGTGTGTATATGTGTGTATGTGTGTGAGTGTGTATGAGTGTGAGTGTGTGTATGTGTGTCAGTGTGTCAGTGTGCATGAGTGTGTATATGTGTGTGTGAGTGTGTATATGTGTGTGAGTCTGTGTCAGTGTGTGAGTGTGTATATGTGTGTGTGAGTGTGTTTATGTGAGTCAGTGTGTATGAGTGTGTATATGTGTGTGAGTGTGTATATGTGTGAGTCAGTGTGTGAGTGTGTATATGTGTGTGTGAGTGTGTGTATGAGTGTGTATATGTGTGTGTATGTGTGTGAGTCAGTGTGTATGAGTGTGTATATGTGTGTGTGAGTCAGTGTGTGAATGTGTGTATGTGTATGAGTGTGTGTATGTGTGTATGAGTGTGTGTATGTGTGTGTGAGTCAGTGTGTATATGTGTGTGTGAGTGTGTATATGTGTGAGTGTGTGTATGTGTATGAGTGTGTGAGTGTGTATATGTGTGTGAGTCTGTGTCAGTGTGTGTGAGTGTGTATATGTGTGTGTGTATGAGTGTGTATATGTGTGTGAGTCAGTGTGTATGAGTGTGTATATGTGTGTGTGAGTCAGTGTGTGAGTGTGTGTATGTGTATGAGTGTGTGTATGTGTGTATGAGTGTGTGTATGTGTGTGTGAGTCAGTGTGTATGTGTGTGTGAGTGTGTATATGTGTGTGTGAGTGTGTATATGTGTGTGTGAGTCAGTGTGTATATGTGTGTGTCAGTGTGTTTGAGTGTGTATATGTGTGTGAGTGTGTATATGTGTGTGTATGTGTATGAGTGTGTGAGTGTATATATGTGTGTGTGAGTGTGTATATGTGTGAGTCAGTGTGTATGTGTGTGTATGTGTATGAGTGTGTGTGTATATGTGTGTGTGAGTCAGTGTGTATATGTGTGTGAGTCAGTGTGTATGAGTGTGTATATGTGTGTGTGAGTGTGTATATGTGTGTGTATGTGTGTGTGAGTGTGTGTGTATGTGTATGAGTGTGTGTGAGTGTGTATATGTGTGTGTGAGTCAGTTTGTATGTGTGTGAGTCAGTGTGTGTGAGTATGTATATGTGTGTGTGAGTGTGTATGTGTGTGTGTCAGTTTGTATGAGTGTGTATATGTGTGTATGAGTGTGTATATGTGTGTGTATGTGTGTGAGTCAGTGTGTATGTGTGTGACTCAGTGTGTTTGAGTGTGTATATGTGTGTGTGTCAGTGTGTTTGAGTGTGTATATGTGTGTGAGTGTGTATATGTGTGTGTGTATGTGTATGAGTGTGTGAGTGTATATATGTGTGTGTGAGTGTGTATATGTGTGAGTCAGTGTGTATGAGTGTGTATATGTGTGTGAGTGTGTATGTGTGTGAGTGTGTATATGTGTATATGTGTGTATATGTGTGAGTGTGTGTGTATATGTGTGTGTGTATGTGTATGAGTGTGTGAGTGTATATATGTGTGTGAGTGTGTATATGTGTGAGTGTGTATGAGTGTGTATATGTGTGAGTGTGTATATGTGTGTGAGTGTGTATATGTGTGTGAGTGTGTATATGTGTGTGAGTGTGTATATGTGTGTGTATGTGTATGTGTGAGTGTATATATGTGTGTGTGAGTGTGTATATGTGTGAGTCAGTGTGTATGAGTGTGTATATGTGTGTGAGTGTGTATATGTGTGTGTGTGTATGTGTGTGTATGTGTATGAGTGTGTGAGTGTATATATGTGTGTGTGAGTGTGTATATGTGTGAGTGTGTATATGTGTGTGTATGTGTGTATGTGTATGAGTGTGTGTGTGTATATGTGTGTGAGTCAGTGTGTATGTGTCAGTGTGTTTGAGTGTGTATATGTGTGTGAGTGTGTATATGTGTGTGTATGTGTATGAGTGTGTGAGTGTGTGAGTGTGTATATGTGTGAGTCAGTGTGTATGTGTGTATATGTGTGAGTGTGTATATGTGTGTGTATGTGTGTATGTGTATGAGTGTGTGTATATGTGTGTGTGAGAGTGTGTATATGTGTGTATATGTGTGTGAGTGTGTATATGTGTGTGAGTGTGTATATGTGTGTGTATGTGTATGAGTGTGTGAGTGTGTATATGTGTGTGTGAGTGTGTATATGTGTGTGAGTGTGTATATGTGTGTGTATGTGTATGAGTGTGTGAGTGTATATATGTGTGTGTGTGTGTATATGTGTGAATCAGTGTGTATGAGTGTGTATATGTGTGTGTGTATGTGTATGAGTGTGTGTGTATATGTGTGTGAGTCAGTGTGTTTGAGTGTGTATATGTGTTTGAGTGTGTATATGTGTGTGAGTGTGTATATGTGTGTATGTGTATGAGTGTGTGAGTGTATATATGTGTGTGTGAGTGTGTGTATGTGTGAATCAGTGTGTATGAGTGTGTATATGTGTGAGTGTGTATATGTGTGTGTATGTGTATGAGTGTGTGTGTGTATATGTGTGTGTGAGTCAGTGTGTATATGTGTGTGTCAGTGTGTTTGAGTGTGTATATGTGTGTGAGTGTGTATATATGTGTGTATGTGTAATGAGCGTGTGAGTGTATATATGTGTGTGTGAGTGTGTATATGTGTGTCAGGGTGTATGAGTGTGTATATGTGTGTGAGTGTGTATATGTGTGTGTATGTGTATGAGTGTGTGAGTGTGTATATGTGTGTGTGTGAGTCAGTGTGTGTATGTGTGTGAATCAGTGTGTGTGTATGTGTATGAGTGTGTGTGAGTGTGTATATGTGTGTGTGAGTCAGTGTGTATGTGTGTGAGTCAGTGTGTGTGAGTATGTATATGTGTGTGTATGTGTATGAGTGTGTATATGTGTGTGTGTCAGTGTGTATGTGTGTGTCAGTGTGTTTGAGTGTGTATATGTGTGTGAGTGTGTATATGTGTGTGAGTGTGTATATGTGTGTGTATGTGTATGAGTGTGTGTGTGAGTGTGTATATGTGTGTGTCAGTGTGTATATGTGTGTGAGTCAGTGTGTTTGAGTGTGTATATGTGTATGAGTGTGTATATGTGTGTGTGAGTCAGTGTGTATGTGTGTGAGTCAGTGTGTGTGAGTGTGTATATGTGTGTGAGTGTGTATATGTGTGTGTATGTGTCTGAGTGTGTGTGTGTATATGTGTGTGTGAGTCAGTGTGTTTGAGTGTGTATATGTGTGAGTGTGTATATGTGTGAGTGTGTATATGTGTGTGTGTATGTGTATGAGTGTGTGAGTGTATATATGTGTGTGTGAGTGTGTATATGTGTGTGTATGTGTATGAGTGTGTGTGTGTATATGTGTGTGAGTCAGTGTGTATGTGTGTGAGTCAGTGTGTTTGAGTGTGTATATGTGTGTGAGTGTGTATATGTGTGTGAGTGTGTATATGTGTGAGTGTGTATATGTGTGTATGTGTATGAGTGTGTGTGTATATGTGTGTGTGAGTCAGTGTGTATGTGTGTCAGTGTGTTTGAGTGTGTATATGTGTGTGAGTGTGTATATGTGTGTGTATGTGTATGAGTGTGAGTGTGTATATGTGTGTGTGAGTGTGTATATGTGTGTGAGTGTGTATATGTGTGTGTATGTGTATGAGTGTGTGAGTGTATATATGTGTGTGTGAGTGGGTATATGTGTGTCAGTGTGTATGAGTGTGTATATGTGTGTGAGTGTGTATATGTGTGTGTATGTGTATGAGTGTGTGTGTGTATGTGTGTGTGAGTCAATGTGTTTGAGTGTGTATATGTGTGTGTGTATATGTGTGTGAGTGTGTATGTTTGTGTATGTGTATGAGTGTGTGTGTATATATGTGTGTGTGTGAGTGTGTATATGTGTGAGTCAGTGTGTATGAGTGTGTATATGTGTGTGAGTGTGTATGTGTGTGTATGTGTATGAGTGTGTGTGTGTATATGTGTGTGTGAGTCAGTGTGTTTGAGTGTGTATATGTGTGTGAGTGTGTATATGTGTGTGTGTATGTGTATGAGTGTGTGAGTGTATGTGTGTGTGAGTCAGTGTGTTTGAGTGTGTATATGTGTGTGAGTGTGTATATGTGTGTGAGTGTGTATATGTGTGTGAGTGTGTATGTGTGTGTATGTGTATGAGTGTGTGAGTGTATATATGTGTGTGTGAGTGTGTATATATGTGAGTCAGTGTGTATGAGTATGTATATGTGTGTGAGTGTGTATATGTGTGTGTATATGTGTGTATGTGTATGAGTGTGTGAGTGTGTATATGTGTGTGTGAGTGTGTATATGTGTGAGTGTGTATATGTGTGTGTATGTGTGTGTATGTGTATGAGTGTGTGTGTATATGTGTGTGTGAGTCAGTGTGTATATGTGTGTGTCAGTGTGTTTGAGTGTGTATATGTGTGTGAGTGTGTATATGTGTGTGTATGTGTATGAGTGTGTGAGTGTATATATGTGTGTGTGAGTGTGTATATGTGTGAGTCAGTGTGTATGTGTGTATATGTGTGAGTGTGTATATGTGTGAGTCAGTGTGTATGTGTGTATATGTGTGAGTGTGTGTATGTGTATGACTGTGTGTGTGTATATGTGTGTGTGAGTCAGTGTGTATATGTGTGTGAGTCAGTGTGTTTGAGTGTGTATATGTGTGTGTGTATATGTGTGTATGTGTATGAGTGTGTGAGTGTGTATATGTGTGTGAGTGTGTATATGTGTGTGAGTGTGTATATGTGTGTGTATGTGTATGAGTGTGTATATGTGTGAGTCAGTGTGTATGAGTGTGTATATGTGTGTGAGTGTGTATATGTGTGTGTATGTGTATGAGTGTGTGTGAGTCAGTGTGTTTGAGTGTGTATATGTGTGTGAGTGTGTATATGTGTGTGTATGTGTGAGTGTGTGAGTGTATATATGTGTGTGTGTATATGTGTGAATCAGTGTGTATGAGTGTGTATGTATGAGTGTGTGTGTATATGTGTGTGTGAGTCAGTGTGTATATGTGTGTGTCAGTGTGTGTGAGTGTGTATATGTGTGTGTATGTGTATGAGTGTGTGTGAGTCAGTGTGTTTGAGTGTGTATATGTGTGTGAGTGTGTATATGTGTGTGTATGTGTATGAGTGTGTGAGTGTATATATGTGTGTGTGAGTGTGTATATGTGTGAATCAGTGTGTATGAGTGTGTATATGTGTGAGTGTGTATATGTGTGTATGTATGAGTGTGTGTGTATATGTGTGTGTGAGTCAGTGTGTATATGTGTGTGTCAGTGTGTGTGAGTGTGTATATGTGTGTGTATGTGTATGAGTGTGTGAGTGTATATATGTGTGTGTGAGTGTGTATATGTGTGAATCAGTGTGTATGAGTGTGTATATGTGTGAGTGTGTATATGTGTGTATGTGTATGAGTGTGTGTGTATATGTGTGTGTGAGTCAGTGTGTATGTGTGTCAGTGTGTTTGAGTGTGTATATGTGTGTGTATGTGTATGAGTGTGTGAGTGTGTATATGTGTATGTGAGTGTGTATATGTGTGTGAGTGTGTATATGTGTGTGTATGTGTATGAGTGTGTGAGTGTATATATGTGTGTGTGTGAGTGTGTATATGTGTCAGTGTGTGTGAGTGTGTATATGTGTGAATCAGTGTGTATGAGTGTGTATATGTGTGAGTGTGTATATGTGTGTATGTGTATGAGTGTGTGTGTATATGTGTGTGTGAGTCAGTGTGTATGTGTGTCAGTGTGTTTGAGTGTGTATATGTGTGTGAGTGTGTATATGTGTGTGTATGTGTATGAGTGTGAGTGTGTATATGTGTGTGTGAGTGTGTATATGTGTGTGAGTGTGTATATGTGTGTGTATGTGTATGAGTGTGTGAGTGTATATATGTGTGTGTGAGTGTGTATATGTGTGTCAGTGTGTATGAGTGTGTATATGTGTGTGAGTGTGTATATGTGTGTGTATGTGTGTGTATGTGTATGAGTGTGTGTGTATATGTGTGTGAGTCAGTGTGTTTGAGTGTGTATATGTGTGTATGTGTATGAGTGTGTGAGTGTATATATGTGTGTGAGTGTCTGTATGTGTGAATCAGTGTGTATGAGTGTGTATATGTGTGAGTGTGTATATGTGTGTGTATGTGTGTGTATGTGTATGAGTGTGTGTGTGTATATGTGTGTGTGAGTCAGTGTGTATATGTGTGTGTCAGTGTGTTTGAGTGTGTATATGTGTGTGAGTGTGTATATGTGTGTGTATATGTATGAGTGTGTGAGTGTATATATGTGTGTGTGAGTGTGTATATGTGTGTCAGGGTGTATGAGTGTGTATATGTGTGTGAGTGTGTATATGTGTGTATGTGTATGAGTGTGTGTGTGTATATGTGTGTGTGAGTCAGTGTGTTTATGTGTGTGAATCAGTGTGTGTGTATGTGTATGAGTGTGTGTGAGTGTGTATATGTGTGTGTGAGTCAGTGTGTATGTGTGTGAGTCAGTGTGTGTATGTATATGTGAGTGTGTGTATGTGTATGAGTGTGTGAGTGTATATATGTGTGTGTGAGTGTGTATATGTGTGTCAGGGTGTATGAGTGTGTATATGTGTGTGAGTGTGTATATGTGTGTGTATATGTATGAGTGTGTGAGTGTATATATGTGTGTGTGAGTGTGTATATGTGTGTCAGGGTGTATGAGTGTGTATATGTGTGTGAGTGTGTATATGTGTGTATGTGTATGAGTGTGTGTGTGTGTATATGTGTGTGTGAGTCAGTGTGTTTATGTGTGTGAATCAGTGTGTGTGTATGTGTATGAGTGTGTGTGAGTGTGTATATGTGTGTGTGTGTCAGTGTGTATGTGTGTGTCAGTGTGTTTGAGTGTGTATATGTGTGAGTGTGTATATGTGTGTGTATGTGTATGAGTGTGAGTGTGTATATGTGTGTCAGTGTGTGTATGTGTGAGTGTGTATATGTGTGTGAGTCAGTGTGTATATGTGTGTGATTCAGTGTGTTTGAGTGTGTATATGTGTGTGAGTGTGTATATGTGTGAGTCAGTGTGTGTATGTGTGAGTGTGTATATGTGTGTGTGAGTCAGTGTGTATGTGTGTGAGTCAGTGTGTTTGAGTGTGTATATGTGTGTGAGTGTGTATATGTGTGTATGTGTATGAGTGTGTGTGAGTGTGTGTATGTGTGTGTATGTGTGTGAGTCAGTGTGTTTGAGTGTGTATGTGTATGAGTGTGTATATGTGTGTGTGTGAGTGTGTGTATGTGTGTGAGTCAGTGTGTATGTATGACGTGACTGAGGTTTTGCTTCAGGGAACCAAAAAGGAGTGAGGATTCCTTGCCTCTACTGTATTCTGTGCTCATCCCACAAGTGGTAAAAAGAGCGCGGACTTTCCTGGAATCCCGCCCCGCACTCAGAATTCCTAACTACTAAGAGGGCCACACTCCCTGAGAAGCAGCAGCCCCTGGAACCATCAGCCCCAAGGCTCTGCTCTTCCCTCAGGGGCTCCCAGGTGGAGACAGAAATGACAACAACACAGTTTGGAGAAGCCTTTCCACTTCTAAGTTCAACTGAGTCTTACAACAACCCAGCAAAGGGAGCCGCCACCACTCCCGTTTTACAGAAGAAAAAGTTATAGCAGACGATAGTGCAGGTAGAGAAATGCCCCAACGTCCCTGGATCAATATAGATCTCACCGAGAAAGCAGTCTCCAAGTCAGAAAGTCTCCGGGTCCCCAGGAATGTGGATGCCCCTCCCCCCGCGCTTATTTTCAGTTTATTTGTTTGTACCACTTGTCTGCCTGGCGCCCCCACCGTGGTCCACGAGCTCCGAGAAGACGGGCCCGGCCTCCTGCAGCACCTCAGCGCCTCGGCACGGCGCCCGGTACACGTGAGCACGCGGCTGATTCATGCTTGTGTCCACTCCTTCCTTCATTCGGCGGGAGAGAGGCGTGGGGTTTGCAGGACCTCGGGCGAGGAGACGAGAGCCCCCCGCATTTCCGTTAGTGGTGCCCTGCAGTGTGGAGCGGCACACTGTCTGCCCTCAAGGAGCTTACTCCTGGGGGAGACAAGAAGTACGCAAATATGATAAATGAGGATAAGCTGGAGGGAATGCCGGAGAAACTGAGGCAAGAGGGCGACTGGAGAGTTTCTAACATGTTATTAGGGTTTCTGAGAGGAGAGATTTTCTGGCCCCAAAGGATCCATTTTGGTGCCGAGGCTGATGTCTGAAAGCATCCGCCACCGGCATGGCCCGGGAGGTTCTGATGACTTATACGCGGCTCTAAGATCAGGGGAGACCGAGGCAAGGTGGAGACCCATCACTGGGGAGCGGGGGCTTCCAGGCAGGGACCACCCGTCCGGCTCTGACAGGCGGAGGCAGGGCCACACTTTCCCACAAATTGGGAGTTAAGGGGGAGTCAGACTAGAGGCAGGGCGTCTGGCGATGCTGAGACAGGACACGCGGAGTTTGGGAGTGCCAGAGCGGCCGGGTCTCTGCGGCCCTAATGGCCAGGAAAGGGGCTTGCAGCCAGGGGGACTGAGGCAGAGCAATGTAGGGAAACTGAGGCAGGACACAGCATCTCTGAGGGAGGGGCACTGGGGTGAGGGAGGACTGAGGAGGGCTTTGACTGGCGGCGGGTTCCAGCGTTTAGGGAAGCGCCTCCTCCCCTGTGCCCGGCTCTGCGCTGAGAGTTGGAAATGCGAAGAAAAGATACAAGGCAGCCCCAGGAGCGCGATGGGGGAGACTCTACGAGAGCGCCCGGAGGAAGGCGCGGGAATGAGGCTTTCTGTAGAGGTCAGGTGTTAGCTGCACTGGAGGGGCCTGGGAAGCCGGGAGGTGGGGACTGAGGGGAGCCGGGGGAGGAGGGAGAAAGCCAAAGGAGCACCGGTCTGGAAGGGACAGAGCTCGGGCTGGGGAGCGTGGTGGGACAAGCACCGCGGCTCGGGGAGAACGGGCCGTGAATGCGGAGTTACAGCCTGCCGATGCGGGGATCCCGGTGGGCTTAGGTGCTTTGGAGGTGTGTGGAGCTGGGGAGCTTAGCCCGACTCCCACCGTTCCTAAGGCAACGCCGGGGCGGGGAGGGGGATCGGCGCGGCGGAGACTGGAGCAGGTGTGCGAGTGTGAGCCGGTGGTGTCGAAGAGGGGGAGGGGGACGAAAAGAGGGATACGCAAGCCGCGGTGACGCGCGGACCGCAGGCCGCGGAGACGAGTACGCAGAGCGCGGTGACGTAGCGCGCAGGCCGCAGCGGGGGGGAGGGGGCGGACTCTGGGCCTTTCTTCCCCTTCTGGTTTCTCCCCCCCCTTTTCTCCCCTTTCCGGGTTTGGTTTCTCCCCTTTTCTCCCCCTTCTTCCCCTCCCCCCTTTTCCCCCAGCCCCTTCCCCCTCCCCCCCTTCCCGGCCCGGCCTGGCCCGGCCCCCTCCCCCCGCCCCGGGCCCCGGGGGAAACCCCGCTAAGAAGAACCCGCCCCCGGGAGTGCGCCGCCCGGACGGGCCGGAGCCGGAGCCCGGTGAGGAGCAGGCAGGGCCGGGGCCCGTGTGAGGGGAGGGCAGGGGAGAGGAGCTGAGCGGGGCGGAGGGGAAGGAGGAGACAGGAGAAGTGGGGAGGGGGCGGCGCACCGCAGTCCCCCCCACTCCCTCGGGAGGGTGAGTAAGCGTGAGTGAGGGGCGGCGCGCGCGGCCCCTGGGGCCACAACAGTGAAGGAGGGGCCCCCGGGGGAGGGCAGGACTCTGGCGGAGCCGGGCCGGGGTCGGGGGGAGGGGAAGGGAGGCTGACCCCCGCGGGAGGTAGAGGAGGAGGAGGACCCCCTAAGGGGACAGACCCCTGCACTTGGGAGGGGGCACCGGAGGTGAGCTGCGGATCGGGGGCGTTCTCGGGTTGGAGGAAGGCCTCGGGGATCGGGGGGGGGGGCGGCCACCTGTGGCTGGACAGGCGGCTCTGGAAAAGTGTTGCTCCCTAGAGTGTAGCGACCATAGGGGTGGGGAGGAGGGGGTCGTGGAGATGCTTTTTCCTTGTCCTGTTCCTTCTTGGAAAAAATTGGGGTCGAGAGGGGCTGAAGTGTTTTCAAACTCCACCAGTGTCAGTTTGCAGACTGGCATTTGCAGATAGGCAGGGTGGCGTTTCCAGCACAGAAAAAGCTAAGTCTCCACTTGGACTGGATGATCCCCAAAGTCCTCTCTTCTTGGTAACATCGCGATTCTTTTCAGGATCTGAAGTGAGTTATTTAAGGTTTAAGGTTACTTAGCCTACTTAATAGTCATCATAATAGTTATGGAGAGAAATAGCTAATTTCTGAGGTATGATTAAAGAAATCGAAACTGAAGATATCTTAAGATTTGGATTAAAGTTAGTGTTTTTTCGTGTAGATCTCTTCAAAGATTGGGGAAATCTCTCTGATTCTTGTTTGATGATCATAGGCAACAAGCAGACATGACAGGCTGAGCTTTAATAAAGCCCCAGAGTCTGTACCCCTCTTATTGAGACTTGGGGGAGTGGTCTGGTCGTTACCATAGCACATACGTGTGGGATGGGCAGCTCGTGGCACCGGTGCCACAAGATGCAATTGCTGATGATGTTTTACTATTCAACACGCACTTTTCTTGTTTGCCCCCCTCTCCTACACTTTAGACCTTAGGTGGTATGTGCGGAGAAATCCTGCAGTTGTATCTTGCAGTTCTTCCCTCTTTGCTGTCCTCAGGGGCTGGGAAGGACAGGGGATCTTTAATTACAAGATTGATATCTCAACTGCTTAAATTTGACAGGAAGAGCCATTCATGTTTTGTTCAGCAGACATTTATTAAATGTTTGCTATCTGTAGTAGTGATGAGTCCTCAAAATCTTATCCCTAAGGGTAAGCAGCTGTGACAAGCTAATCCCAAGTCTACATATAGATTTGCTGCTGTTATAAGGGAACATAACTAAATAATAAGGGAATAAATGGATCCAAATGTATAAATATGAGTTTGCTTTCTTCAACTCTTGTTATGAGATTGGAATCTTGGGCTGCTGGTGTAAAGAATGGCCAGTATTACTCTTGTCTCTTAGTGCTTGAATTCAGGTCCTTGGAAGAAGTAAAAGTAGTAAAGTAGTGGGGGTCAAAGAAGTGAAAGTGGTAGTGTTCTTAGGGGTAGGATGCCTTCTGTTACAAAAGGTCTAAAGTTTTACTTTTAGTCTCAAGTTTTCCCATACACCTTGCTGGGTAATCTAATAAGAAAATTAATGAATTTTTTCTAGTACCTGGTGGAGAAATGGTGTGAGATGGTGGTGGTAGGGGGGTGAATACTGTTGAATAAGATTGATTTTCTTCAATTTCTAAGACTTGGATTTTCTGGTAGAAAGCAGGTATGTTTCTTGTACACTGTGTGCTGGTCCTTTTTAAGCTCATTTGGACACAATTACTCAGTATCTCTTTAAGTTTCCTCCCTTATTTCCCTAAGCCAATTATCTATTGAGGATTGCTTTCTCTAGAAGTACCAAGGTGAATGGATTTTGAACAGTTTTGGGTTTTCATTTTAACAATCTTATCCTTTAAAAAAAAAAAATTTTTTTTATAAACAACCTCCATTCCATTAATATTTAAAAGTGTAAGGAACAGAAGGCTTCTAAGTATTGTGGATTATCCTGAATTTTTTTTTTCCTTGGCTTTTGTTTAGGATCTCTTGTTATCTTTTTTTTTTTTTTGACCTGGCTAAAGTGAATTTAATGGGATAGCTCTTGGAGGCTAGCATTATCTTAACCATTCCTTCTGCATCTGAAGCAAACAGCTTTCAAAACTTTACAGAGGTGCTGGGAGCAGAGCTGAGGCTGTTGCAGTAACTTCCATGCTGGGACATGGAAAACTGCTAGGGATATGAGAATAAGATTTGTGAGATATGTTGGTAATTAGTCTATACAGTTTTCTGGAGAAAGGATGTTTTAAGAGAGAAGAAGGAAAGTTGTATACTAGAATCCACACAGTCCAAAAAGTCAGATTTTTGGATTGTCTTAAATCCAAATACAGTGTTCCACTGTACTGATGAGATAATGTTCTCATGGCAGTTGAAATAAGACTGTAAACTATAATTCTTATGTTTTTGTATATATATACACACACACACACACACACACACACACATACACTCAGATATAGATGTATATATGTATGTATATAGGGCCTTGAAAATGAATGGAAATTTCTCTTTCTTTCTATTAAAACTAAGCTTAAACTAAACTAAAATAGATGTCTTAAAGTACCGCTTTATATGCAGTTTAATTTCTTTACTCCATAATCAAATTTGCTTACAAAGACATTTCTGGCTTTTATTTTTAGTACAGATAGTTTTTATTACCCTGCTTTATACCCCTTGCCTATGCAAACCAGAAGTGAAAGATTGTGTAACTGTTCCAAGGTAAAAGCTACAGATCTTACAGGAAAGATACTGGGGCCTAAAAAGAGGCAGCATGGGAAGAGCTCTATAATTAGAGTCAGTTTGAATCTTGGTTTTCTCTTAGTAGCTATATGACATTAGGCTCCTTGTGGGCCTCACTTTTCTCATTTATAGAGTGGTTTGGAAGAATTTATGACTGATAGTATCTGTAATCTTAGGGAGTAATACTTTTTGACTCTGCTGCATACTGATTGTTAGGAAATGGAAGAGTAGTGGAACCATTGTGTGTCTATATGCAAAAACAGTTGGTAAGTCTAATTTTAGAAACTCTACTCATGGCCATTGGTTTTGCTGTGGTCCTTCAAGTAACTCTTCAGCACCCCTGTTTAAAAAATTCTCACCTAAATTCCTTTAGTGGCTAGCCTTAATTCTTGCAGTTGTTGCCAACTCAGTCTTATGGCACCTGTTCTGAAGTTTTTATTCTTCTCTTCATCAAAGTTTTTTTGTCAGTTACTTTTTTCTCTTAAACAATATTTATATATATATTTTCAGTGAGTAAAAATTTGTCTTTTTTACCTCCTACTTTAACTCCCCCCCCCCCCAATTGAAAGCACTCTCATTCTGAACTCTTGAATTCTTCATTTTCCTATCAAGAAGTGGACAGCCTGGTTCATTACTAGTTTTCTGAAATCATGGATGTTTGTTATACAAAAGGAAATTCTTAATTCTTTCAAAATAGTTTGTCTTTACCATGTTGTTGTCATTATATAATTAGTTCTGTTTTTGTTTGCTTTTCTCAGTTCATATAAGTCTTCCCAGGTTTCTTTGAAACTATCCCCTTCATTATTTCTTACATCCACAAAAATATTCCCTCACGTTTCTGGCCCATAATTTGTTGATCAGTTCCCCATTTGATGGATACCTCTTAAGATTCCCATTCTATCTACTTACAAGAGCTATAGAACTAATCCCTCCTTTTATCTACTTTTCCTTCAATTCTAATTCCCCTATCTTCTTTGTCACTTTTTTTTTATTTCCCCAACTCTATGCCTTGTGTGTATTCTTCCCTCCTTTTTTTTCATATGGGAGAAAGGTTCAAGTGTCATCTGCTGCCATCACTCTCTCCTGCTTTTATATGCATACACTGATCACTTGAATAACTTTCCCTAACTTTCCTTGCTCTTTCTTTCCATTCTTCTCTTAAGACTGTGGGACATAACAGGATCTCTCCCAGGCCTTGTCTAATTTGACTTCATCTGTGATCTTGATATTCAAAGTACTCTTGTATGTATGTTTGGGGATAGCCAGACCTCTTACCCAGTATTCTTAGATCTCTCTGTCTCCTTATGGTGGTCAGGGCTGGGGGAGGGGGGGGAAGACTTTTTCTTGGATTTTTCTGCTAGAATTTGATGTGGTGCATTTCCTTTCCTTCTTTCCTTCCCTCCCTCCTTCCCCCCTTCCCTCCCTCCCTCATTCCCTCCCTTTTTCCCTCCCTTCCTTGCTTTCTTTCTCCCTTCCTCCCTTCCTTCCTCCCATCCCTCTATCCTTTCCTCTCTCCCTTCCTGGAAGGTAGGTAATGGTAATTTTTCAGCATTGACATTTGCAAAACCTTCTGTTCCAACTTTTCCCCTCCTTCCCCCCACCTCTTCCCCTAGATGGCAGGTAGACCAATACATATTAAATATATTAAAGTATATGTTAAATGCAATATATGTATACATATTTATACAGTTATCTTGCTGCACAAGAAAAATCGGACTTAGAAATAAGGTAAAAATAACCTGAGAAGGAAAACAAAAATGCAAGTGGACAAAAACAGAAGGAGTGGAAATGCTATGCTGTGGTCCACACTCATTTCCCATAGTTCTTTCGCTGGGTGTAGTTGGTTCTCTTCATTATTGATCAGTTGGAACTGATTTGGTTCATCTAATGAGATGAAGAGAGCCATGTCCATCAGAATTGATCATCATATGATATTGTTGAAGTGTATAATGATCTGCTCATTTTACTTAGCATCAGTTCATGTAAGTCTCTCCAGGCCTTTCTGAAATTATCCTGTTGGTCATTTCTTACAGAACAATAATATTCCATAACTTTTATATACCACAATTTATTCATCCATTCTCTAATTGATGGGCATCCATTTAATTTCCAGTTTCTAGCCACTACAAAAAGGGCTGCCACAAACATTTTGGCCCATACAGGTCCAAAAGGGAAATTTTTAGATTTTAGCTAGATCCAGATGTATTTTCTGTATCTCTGCATCTCATCTTTAAAGTCCTTTATGTTGTCAAGGTCACTTGAGATTTTCTAGATGACTATATCAGCTCTGTTTCTTCTGATCTCTTTCCTGGTATCTTGCCCTGTGCCTTTGTAGGAATTTAGGAAGCTGGGAACCCCTAGACTCATAATGAGAAAGGCTACAATTGATTATTGATGTCTCAAACTAATGATTTACAATAGATATGCCAGTTTTACCTGGATTTAAATCACACAGGTAGGTATCCAAAATTGGCGTCCTAGAATCAGAGAATGCAATTTAAATCTTGCTTCTCTCCTTTACTACTGTTGTCACACTGGGCAAATCACTTAACATTGCTGGAGCCATTTCCCCAGCTATAAAATGAGAGGATTGGATTAGATTGCTTTTTAATTTTAAATTTAATAATTGTGAACTTAATAAAATGGACATATCCACATGAATTGTAACATAGAAGTAGGGCATTTTATATCCCAGCTTCCTAAAGTCTCTACCCCATGTAGGGTCTTGTAACTGAATGTGGGGATTGTAAAATTATAATTTATTATCAGTGAATTTTTGATTTATATAACTGTATACCCAGGTCATGTGAAAACTTCTCTGGTTAAAAAGGATGGTGAGTGAGAAAAGTTTAAAAAACCCTATAATGTACATGAAACAGTATTTTTTCTTTAACATAGAGCTTGCTTCTCAAGTGCATAATAATTTATATGTAACTTTCAAAGCTATCTTGCTTGTCTATGATCCTCATGACTTTTCTTTTGTTCTCCCATTTTTCTTTTTTTGAATCATTATCTCTGTTCTGTTTCTTCCTTATATCTTTTCCCTTTCCCTTTCCTCTTCCACTAAAGTGAACAAATTTGTAACTTGATGGTGTGTAACATGAAAGAAATTTCCAATTCAGGACTTTATATTGTCTACTTAGTATTGTGATAAATAAACCCTTAGGATATAAAGATATAAAGAAAGGCTAAAGATAATCCCCACTTTCCAGACTCACCGTCTAATGGGTAGGGGAAATACCATGCCTACAACTTAAGTATAAAAAGATAACACCACATTTACATATAATAAGTTGAGGTGAATCTCAGAGATAAGGCTGTAACATTGAGAGATAGTGAAAGGCTTCTTGTAAAAGGTGGGATTAAAAGGAAGCTAGAAGGAGGAAGCCTGGCAGAGAGAAGATGGGAAAGTGTACAGGCACAGGGAGCAATCTAGTGTTAGGACATAGTGTGTCATGTTTAAGAGACAGAGGAGAGCAATGTTGCTAGATTGAAAAGTACTGGTCATATGCAAAAATGTATGTTTTATCCTACATCTTAAATCCATTCACTTCTCTCTCAGGAGGTGGGTTACAGTATGCTTTATTATAAGTAGCTTAGAATCATAGATGATTATTATATTGATCAGAGTTTTTAAGTTTTTCAAAAATTTTTTTTTTAAAACGTTGTTATTGTATTAATTCCTATAGTTCTGTTCACTTCAGATAGGTCTTTATAGTCTTTACAAGTTTTTCTGAAACCATCTTTTCTATCATTTCACATTGGCTCAGTGATATTCTATTACATTTTGTTTAGCTATTCCCTAGTTTATGGACATCTTTACTTTCCACTTCTTTACCATTAAAAAAAGGTCAGAAATATTTTTATACATTTGGATTCTTTTCCTCTTTGATCTCTTTAGGGCATGTGTTTAGTAGAAGTAGTGCTAGGTCAAAGAGTATGTACATTTAGCCAGTCAGTAGACATGTATTAAATGCCTTCTGTGTGCCTTGGTAATACAAAAAGAGACAGTTCCTGTTCTAGAGGAACTCACAATTTAATGGGGGAAACAACAGACAGCACAAATAAACTACCCACAGGTTAAATATAAAATAATTGGGAGGGAAGATAGTAAAATTAAGAGGGGTTGGGAAAGACTTTTTGAAGAAGAGATTTTTAGTTGACACTTGAAACCATGGAAACCAGGAGGCATAGATGAGGAAGACTAATCCAGGCATGTTGTTTTTGTTGTTCAGCTATTTCAATTGTATCCAACTCTTTATGACCCAATCTGGAGTTTTCTTGGCAAAGATATGGCAATGATTTACTATTTCTTTTTCCAGTTCGTTTTATGAAAGAGGAAACTGAGGCAAACAGGGATAAGTGACTTGCCCAGGACCACACAGGTATTAAATCTCTGAGGCCAGATGTGGACTCAGGAAAATGTCTTCCTGATTCCAAGCCTGATACTTTATTCACAGTGCCACCTAGCCTCCCCTTTTCAGACATGGGGGACAGCCAGAAAAAGTGCTGGGAGCTGAGAGATGGAGTGTCTTATTCATAGAACAACAAGGAGAACAGTATCCCTGGGTCAAAGTGTACATGGTGGAAAGTAAGAAAATTGGAAAGTTGTGAAGGTCAAGGGTTGCCTAGATTATGAAGGGTTTTGAGTGCCAAACAAGCTTTTGTATTTGATCCTGAGAGCTTGGTAAGAATTAGAAGGGATTTGGGGAATGGCTGAATGAATTATGGTACATGGTTGTGATAGAATACTATTATGCTGTAAGAAATGATGAAGGTAATGGTTTTAGAAAAACTTGGGAATTCCTTTATTAAATGATGCAGAGTGGTGTCCTGGTTAATAGAACCAGGACAACAATGCATCCTGTCATAGCAATATTGTAATGATAATCAGCTGTGAAAAACTTAGTGATTCTGACCAGTATAATGATTCATGACAATTCCAAAGGAGTGATGAAAAATTCTACCCATTCTGAGACACAGAATTGATGGACTCTTGAGTGTAGATCGGAACTTATTTTTTTCTTCTTTATTTTTCTTGCTTTCCCCCACTCAATATAACTAACATGGAAATTTTTTTATGACTTCATATATACAATAGATATTATATTTCTTTCCTCCATAATGAGTGAGGGAGGGAAAGAATTTGAAAATTAAAGTAAAAAAATTTTTTTAAAGGAATAAGATTGAATCTTTATATGAGGCAGTGAACCATTGGAATGGTTATGTGATTTTTTTTTTTTTTTAACTGCCTATATTCAACATTGTGTGTAAAAGTGAGGGTGGCAAATAAGAGGAATCATCTAAGGCTGGTGCTTGGACTTGCAAATCAGGAGTATTTGTTACAAAATATTATATTGAGTCAGGGATCAAGCAGAGAATAATGTAAAATTGTACTGATTCACTAAGGGTTCAGGATAGGGAAAAGAGTTGAGAATAGCTAGTGTAAACCAGAAGGCAGGTAAAGGAAAGCAGAGAGAGATGAAACAGCAACAGATTATGGTCAGATACTGGGATTTTGGAATTCTTGAATGAGAAAGTAATGCATTTGTGAGTAATCAGTAAGACCATCAAGGGTATGACCATTTGTATAGCTGAGATGGGATGGAGAAGTCATTTTGGGGAACTTAAGTGATTTGGGGGACTTTTTTAATATTACTTTTCAGAATGGTTAGACTGATTCATGCCTTCATTGGACAATGGATTAATGTTTCTGCTTTCTCACAACTCCAACATTTGTCATTTTTCTTTGTTGTTATCTTTGCCAATATGATGTTGTGAAGTAGAATCTTAGAGTTTTTTTAGTTTGTTTTTTCTTTATTAGTGATTTGAGGCTTTTTTTTTTTTCTTCATTTTGCCATCATTTAGAGCTTAGATTTCGTTTTTCCTTTGAAAACTTAAGAGTTTATGTCCTGTAGTTGTTTATCAATTGGGGGAATATTAGGTAGATTTTTTTTTTCTAAGATCCATTTCTGTTCTGCTCCAAATCTGTGATCCTAGATTATAAAATTTTAGATTTAGGAGTCTCAGAAACTATTTTCTTCAAAATTTTACAGTTGAAATACAGAGAGGTTGTGACTTTCATGAGATTACAGTCTGTTAGTAAAAAAATAAAATATTTTTTGATGCCTAATCTAAGACTTTTTTTTATTACTATGCCACACTTCTGTTCATTTTTATAATCTTTCTCAGTTTATGATATTTGATAATCTAGATTTCATAAATCTTTGCTTATTCATGGATGTGACCCTTCTGAATTGCAGAATTTTTATGTTGAAATAGTTTTTAATATCACATTTTACTGAAAATGCAAAATGGAATTAGCCGTTTAATGCGTTAGGAATGTCTGAATCCAAAATTCTTACAGATTTAAAAAAAAACATTTTATTGATATATTTTCATTTAGATTGACATATATCATCTACATTTTCTTCTGTATCTTCCAACCTTTATAATGATGAACAAAGAAAGAAAAAAGTTCAGCAAAACTAACAAAAGCATAAAGAACATTTGTTGTCATAAGAACTATTCCTCTATTGGTCTCTGCAAATTAAAAAATCTACAGTTTCTTTCATAGTTTCTGGTTTTATTTCATAGCTGGATAGGGCTTAGAAATACTTCAGCCCAAGATTTCAAAGCCCACAGTTTTTAAGTAGGAAAGGTCAAAGATTTAAAAAAAACTTGCTTATTTGTTGCCCATTGCTTGCTGATGCATGTTGTGTTCTGAATTGTGATTTGTGTTGCTGAGAAATGCTGAGAAAAAGAAGAATCTTTTACCTAAACTAGTCTATTTATTTAGTGCTATATCAGTCAGATTCCCAAGAAACTATTTTAATGACCTAGAAAAAATAACAACAAAATTCATATGGAAGAACAAAAGATCATGAATTTCAAGGGAACTAATGAATAAAAAAATCAAATGATTGTGGTCTACCTGTACCTGATCTAAAACTATATTATAAAGCAGCGGTCACCAAAACCATTTGGTATTGGCTAAGAAATAGACTAGTTGATCATTGGAATAGGTTAGGTTCACAGGACAAAATAGTCAATAACTATAGCAATCTAGTGTTTGACAATAAGAATTGGGATAAGAATTCACTAACAAAAACTGCTGGGAAAATTGGAAATTAGTATGGCAGAAACTAGGCATTGATCCATACTTAACATTGTACACCAAGATATTATAAATAAATTAGAAGAACATACGATAGTTTACCTCTCAGACTTGTGGAGGAGGAAGGAATTTGTGACCAAAGAAGAACTAGAGATCATTATTGATCACAAAATAGAAAATTTTGATTATATTAAGTTAAAAAGTTTTTATTCAAACAAAACTAATGCTTACAAGATTAGAAGGGAACCAATAAACTGGGAAAACATTTTTGTAGTTAAAGCTTCTAATAAAGACCTCATTTCCAAAATATGTAGAGAATTGATTCTAATTTATAAGAAATCAAGCCATTTTCCAATTGATAAATGGTCAAAGGAGATGAGCAGACAATTTTCAGATGATGAAATTGAAACTATTTCTACTCATATGAAAAGTTGTTCCAAATCATTATTGATCAGAGAAATGCAAATTAAGACAACTCTGAGACACCACTACACACCTGTCAGATTGGCTAAGATGACAGGAAAAGATAATGACTAATGTTGGAGGGGATGTGATAAAACTGGGACACTGATATATTGTTGATAAGGTTGTGAAGTAATCCAAACCATTCTGGAGAGCAATTTGGAACTATGCTCAAAAAGTTAACAAACTGTGCATACCCTTTGATCCAGCAGTGTTACTACTGGGCTTATCTCCCAAAGCGATATTAAAGAAGGGAAAAGGACCCACATGTACAAAAATATTTGTGGCAGCCCTTTTTGTAGTAGCTAGAAACCGGAAATTGAATGGATTGTCCATCAATTGGAGAATGGCTGAGTAAATTTTGGTATATGAATGTTATGGAATATTATTGTTCTGTTAGAAATGATCAACAGTCTACTGGGCTTATATCCCAAAGAGATTTTAAAGAAGGGAAAGGGACCTGCATGTGCAAGAATGTTTGTGTTTGTAGTGGCCAAAAACTGGAAACTAAGTGGATGCCCATCAATTGGAGAATGGCTGAATAAAATATGGTATATGAATATTATTGTTCTGTAAGAAATGACCAACAGGATGGTTTCAGAAAGACCTGGAGAGACTTACATGAACTGATGCTAAGTGAAATGTGCAGGACCAAGGAGATCATTATATACTTCAACAACAATACTATGTGATGATCAATTATGATGGATAGGGCCATCTTCAACAATGAGATGAACCAAATCAGTTCCAATAGAGCAGTAATGAACTGAACCAGCTACACCCAGCAAAAAAACTCTGGGAGTTGACTATGAACCACTACATAGAATTCCCAATCCCTCTATTTTTGTCTGCCTTCATTTTTGAGTTCCTTCATAGGCTAAGTGTACACTGTTTCAAAGTCCGATTCTTTTTGTACAGCAAAATAACTGTTTGGACATGTATACATATAGTGTATGTATATTGTTTAACTTATACTTTAACATATTTTACATGTATTGGTCAACCTGCCATCTGGGGGAAGGGATGGGGGGAAGGAGGGGAAAAGTTGAAACAAAATGTTTTGCAGTTGTCAATGCTAGAAAATTACCTATGCATAAATTTTTTGTAAAAATAAAAATAAATTAATTAATTAAAAAAAAAATGACCCGCAGGATGATTTCAGAGAGGTTAGGGGAGACTTACATGAACTGATGCTGAGTGAAATGAGCAGAACCAGGAGATCATTATACTCTTCAACAAGAATACTATATGAGGATCAGTTCTGATGGGCATGGCTCTCTTAGGCAATGATAGGATCCAAATCAATTCCAATTGTTCAGTAATGAACAGAACCAGCTACACCCAGAGAAAGAATACTGGGAAATGAGTGTGGACCACAACATAGCATTTGTACTCTTTCTGTTGTTTGCTTGCATTTTTGTTTTTCTTCCCTGGTTATTTTTACCTTCTTTCTAAATCTGATTTTCTTGTGTAACAAGATAACTGTATAAATATGCATACACATATTGTATTTAACATATATTTTAACATGTTTAACATGTATGGCACTGCCTGCCATCTAGGGGAGGAGGGGGAGGGGAAGAGTTGGAACAGAAGTCTTTGCCAGGGTCAATGTTGAAAAATTGCCCTTGCATATGTTTTGTATATAAAAAAGTATAATAAAAAAAAAAAGAAGAATCTTCTTAGCAAGATTCCACATGATTAAGAGAGCACTTCAGTGCTTCCTGTGTTGAATGCTTGGAAGTGGGCTTTTATCATATAGTTTTCTAATAATGTACAGAGAGAGATTGTTTGAAAAGAAAGAAAACTAAATGAACTCCTTTACCACATAGTCCATCATAATTTCTTTAAGGTACTATGATTAATTAGATGATTAGATTTTCTGGGTCCAAAAGTCAATTTTTTTCCACCTTTCTATGGAAGAAGATATAACTTAGTTGCATTTGGGGTTTTTTGGCCCACAGATAACAATTCATTTATGGGATGATTTTTACCTGGTATAGGCATGTTAGAAAAGTTGAGCAGTATTGTGGCAGCATTCCACATGTCAAGGAAAATCAGCTCTTATTTAATTTTTGGCAACTGTGCCATAGTTAGTTGCTCTTTCTCTAGAATAGACTTTTTTATTATTTTATTTTATTTTTTAAAATTAATTTTATAATTATAACATTTTTTTACATTATCCCTTGTACTCCCTTCTGTTCTGAATTTTTCTCCTACTTCCCTCCACCTCCTCCCCTAGATGGCAGGCATTCCCATACATATTAAATATGTTATAGTATATCCTAGGTACAATATATATGTGCAGAGCCGAATTTCGTTGTTGTTATTGTTGTTGCAAAGGAAGAATTGGATTTGGAAGGTAAAAATAACCTGGGGAGAAAAACAAAAAAATGCTAACATTTTACACTCATTTCACAGTGTTCCTTTTCTGGGTATAGCTGATTCTGTCCATCATTGATCAATTGGAATTGGATTAGCTCTTCTCTATGTTGAAGATATCCACTTCCATCAGAATACATCCTTATACAATATCATTGTTGAAGTGTATAATGATCCCCTAGTTCTGCTCATTTCACTCAGCATCAGTTGATGTAAGTCTCTCCAAGCCTCTCTGTATTCATCCCGTTGGTCATTTCTTACAGAATAATAATATTCCATAACATTCATATACCACAATTTACCCAACCATTCTCCAATTGATGGGCATCCATTCATTTTCCAGTTTCTAGCCACTACAAAAAGGGCTGCCACAAGTATTTTGACACATACAGGTAGGTCCCTTTCCCTTTTTTAGTATTTCCTTGGGATATAAGCCCAGTAGTAGCACTGCTGGGTCAAAGAGTATGCACATTTTGATAACTTTTTGGGCATAATTCCAGATTGCTCTCCAGAATGGTTGGATTCTTTCACAACTTCACCAACAATGCATCAGTGCCCCAGTTTTCCCACAGCCCCTCCAACATTCATCCTTATTTGTTCCTGTCATCTTAGCCAATCTGACAGGTGTGTAAGAATATCTCAGAGTTGTCCTAATTTGCATTTCTCTGATCAATAGTGATTTGGAACATTCTTTCATATGAGTGGAAATAGTTTCAATTTCATCATCTGAAAATTGTCTGTTCATATCCTTTGACCATTTATCAATTGGAGAATGGTTTTCTTATAAATTAGGGTCAGTTCTCTATATATTTTGGAGATGAGGCCTTTATCAGAACCCTTAACTGTAAAAATGTTTTCCCAATTTGTAACTTCCCTTCTAATCTTGTTTGCATTAGTTTTGTTTGTGCAAAAGCTTTTTAATTTGATGTAATCAAAATTTTCTATTTTGTGATCAATAATGATCTCTCGTTCTCCTTTGGACACAAATTCCTTCCTTCTCCACAAGTCTGAGAGGTAAACTATCCTATGTTCCTCTAATTTATTTATGATTTCGTTCTTTATGCCTAAATCTTGGACCCATTTTGATCTTATCTTAGTATGTGGTGTTAAGTGTGGGTCCATGCCTAGTTTCTGCCATACTAATTTCCAGTTTTCCCAGCAGTTTTTGTCAAATAATGAATTCTTATCCCAAAAGTTGGGATCTTTGGGTTTGTCAAACACTAGATTGCTATTTTTATTCACTATCTTGCCCTGTGAACCTAACCTATTCCACTGATCAACTAGTCTATTTCTTAGCCAATACCAGATGGTTTTGGTGACTGCTGTTTTATAATATAGTTCCAGATCAGGTATAGGTAGACCACCTTCATTTGATTTTTTTTTTCATTACTTCCCTTGAAATTCTCGACTTTTTGTTCTTCCATATGAATTTTGTTATTTTTTTCTAGGTCATTAAAATAGTTTCTTGGGAGTCTGATTGGTATAGCACTAAATAAATAGATTAGTTTAGGGAGTATTGTCATCTTAATTATATTCGCTCGGCCTATCCAAGAGCACTCAATGTCTAGAACATACTTTTGTTTTTTTCTCTTGGGTATCTCTTTTTTCAGAGTTCGTTTATTCTGGGTTCTTTCTTTCTTTTCATTTCCATCACATCTTCCTCTCTTTACTTCATTTTGAGTTAAAATTTTATTTTGGAATAAAATTTGCTAGGATTATGGTCTCTTCTGTGCCAAATGACAGTACCCTGGGAGTCTGTTTCTTTTAAATTCCTTTATTGTAAGGAGAAAAGAATGAAGGGAAGAAAACTTAAAGACTTTCTTTAAGTCAGTGCTCCACATAATAGTTCTGCTAGTTTTGTTTTGTTTTTTGATTAGCCCAATACTAAACATAAATCACTTTGGATTAGAGGCAGTAAGAGGTGGTACAGTAGATATAGCAGTAGCCCTGTAGTCAGGAGTTCAAATATGGCTTCTCACACAAGTTGTATGACTCTGTACAAGTAACTTATCCTTTTTCTGCCTCAGTTTTCTTATGTGTAAAATGGAGATAATATCACCTACACCTCAGAGTGATTGTGAAGATCTAATGAGATAATAGTTCTGAATGCTTTGCAAATTTATATAAATGTTGATTATTCCTTATAAGGGTTTAGTTTTTCATAGGCCAGTAACAATCAGTTTCTGGATTACAATAAATCACTTTTGGGTTTATCTCTTCCATTTCGTGTATTTTAATGTAAAATATGTAATGTGTTTAGTATAATAGATGCATACATATGTATATAAATGCATATGTTATGTTATTTTGTACATTTAAAAACTGTATAGCTTAAGATTGTGTGTCTCCCTCTATGGACAAGCCAATTAACACCAAAAGATGTGATACAATCTGGATGGCACAAATACTTTATTCTTTTTCTCTTTTCAATTCCTTTGATTTCCCTTGAGAGTGTTTTAGTCCTGACATCTCATACTCTTGCTCTAGGCTCTTGTCAAGATTCTGGCCAGGAAGAAATGGTGACAGTATTTTGTGGGGAACTAGTCTTTGCTAATTGTTTATTTGCCCCAAGACATAGTGACGTTAAGTTAGCGTGAGGTTATCTTTCTTTTCCTTTCCTCCTCATTTGACTGTTGAGGCCAGACTTTGCTTTTAGGAGCCTTATGATTTTCAGGCATATTTATTGAAGGAATAAATTCAAAGCTCAGAACTCTGTGTAGTAATGTCAGTGTACTAATATTGTTTCTGATGCTAAATTCAATATGGCTTAAGTTCATAGGATAATCTAGCATCTCTGCATTAGTTTTCCCATCTATTAAATGGAGGTAATACCAGTTTCCCCATCTTCTTTGGTTGCCATTTGTGTTGTGAGGTCCTGATTAGTGTTCAGCACTTCTCAAAGAGATATATAGTATGGCAGCAAGGCTAAATACAGGAGTATTTCAGAATTATTTCTTGAAACATCTATTGATTTAAAATGTAAATTATTTTTGAAGTTGCACTTAATGGATTCTTAGATTGGATCCAGTATTTTGTTGTGGCTATATTATAGCAGTAGTAATTCAAGAAAGGTACAGTTCTCTCTCTCCTAGATATTTGCAGATGTTGAGGACAATTTCCATGTCACTGGATTGCATTTACATCAATTTTGTGGTTACTACTCCAAGAAGAACATTCTATATTACACTTTCTCAGATTACTAGTCTCCTTAATGTTCTCTGGTGCTATTAACTGAATAGAGCTTCATAATTGGTGTTAGATATAGAGAGGAGGAAGTGCTTTATTTCTCTTTATTCTACTTTACCAGCATTGCCAATTCATTTCTCCATTTTGAATGTTGCTTGTGATAACTATTTCCTCTCTCTTAGTTTACTATAAATTAGAAAATGGAGATCATTTTTTTTTTCTTTTTCTTTTTTTTCTTCCCCCCCCCCCCCCCTTACTCTGTTTGGTCGGCTGACAAGATTTAGTTATTGGAGTGATTTGGTTAGTTTGTTTTTTTGTTGGTTATAGAAGAGACCCTGAAAATGTTACAGAATCTGAATGTTTTTAATGCCTTTTTTTAGACATTGAGTTTTGAATATTAATTTCCATAGTGGAGGACATATAAACAGATGTACAGTTTAAAACAATTTCCTATTTTTATTGATACCTTTTTAAAAAAAATATCTCATTCATTTTGGAATATATTTTCTCTCTCCCTTATCTGGCAAGACGTACCTTGTAACAAAAGATTTTAAAAAAGAAAGATTTAAAAAAAACAACCAATCACATAAGCCATGCCTTATATACAATATTCCATAGCCAAATGTGACTCAACCTCTCTGAGCCTCTGTTTCCTCTTTTATGAAATAGGCATAATATTACTTGTACCTGTATTATAGGGATGCTAATTGTGAACATCAGGTAAAGTTCTATGTGGTATGATTGAACATTGGATTTGGAGTCAGGGCTTGTTCAGATCCTAGCCTTGACATTTATTGTCTATTTAACCACAGGCAAGTCACTTCGCCTATTTGGGTCTCAGTTTCCTCATTGGTAAAATAATAAAGTTTAATAACCTCTGAAGTGCTTTTAGGCTCTAAATCTATGATTCTGATATATATAAAGCACTTTGAAAACTTAACTGCTGTAAAAAATACCAGGTTTTTCTAGCACTAGGAAAATAAGTTTTTGAAGAAAGTTGATGACATCCAGTATAGTCACCTGCAAGGTGGCCTTGAATTTAATGTATATAATTTTTTCCCCCTCTTAAATAGTATTTTATTTTTTTCCAATTACATGTAAAGAAAATTTAAATTTTTTTTAAAACAAAATCTTGAGTTCCAGTTCTCCTCCCTTTCCTAAGACAGTAAACAATTTCATATAAGTTATATATGTGCAATCATAGAAAAATCATAGTTTCCATATTAGTCATGTTGTGAAAGAAACGGAACAAAAGGAATAAATATGAAAAAAATAGTATGCTTCAATCTGTATTCAGAATCCATCAGTTTTCCTCTGAATCTGGAAAGCATTTTTCATCATGAGATTTTTACAATTGTTTAGGATCATTGTATTGCTGAGAATTCTTCATTGTACAATAATTATTTTACTGTGTACACTGTCCTTTTGGTTCTGCTCACTCCATGTAAGTCTTTCCAGCTTTTTCTGAAATCTACCTGCTTATTTCTTAGAGCACATGTATCCATATATATATATATGTATATATATATAAAAGTTGTTTGCTGCATGTTATGAGTATTTTTATTTATTTATTCATTCATTCACTTATTATTTTATTTGTTTATTTATGACTTAATGCAAATGATTTCAAAAAGAAAAGACAGTGGTAGTTTTAAGGGGGAAAAAAAATAAGCTGGAGAAAGCTTTTTCATCCACTACTATATTGTAGATTGAGTAGTGTTTTCTAAACTTTTTTATTCATGAATCCCTAGGAATAAAAAGTGTTTGAGCATAATTCCTTCAATTTTTTTTTTATATTTACTTATTTGTTAATTATAATGTATGTAATTACTGTATTAATACTTGTATACATTATAAAACTGATCAAAAATAGAAATCAAAAGATGAGAATAGAATGAGAGATCTTTTGTTTTGTCTTTCATTTTGAAGAAGACTCGTGACATCAGGGGTGATGGCTTGACTAGTATGTGAATTGGTTCTAAGTTAGGCAGGGTTGCACTAAGTCATGAGTATTTTTCCTGAATCATTGAAGTCCAGCAGCAAGAGAGAAATAGGACAATTGTCAACAGTTTAGGATGCATTGGATGACTTTGGCATCTTAGTTGTCTGACCACTCTTAATTGCTCCACAGTGGCTGCTTCAACCTCCTTTATTCCACTGGGGAAACGCTTCACATGCTTGCCTGAAGATATCCCCTCAGTTCACTGAGAGGTTTGAAGTCTATTAGTTACCACTGAAGTTTGCTGAGTAAGAGAAATGATGTGGTCAGACCTGAATTTTCAGAACTGCTTTGGTTTTAGAAAGATGGATTTCATCAGTGAATTAATTCTGTGCTTTAGGGCCTAAAAGCTACATCCACCAAAGTTGGTCAGCAACTTGGTCATAGTTGTCCCTTTCAAGTAAATTCAGATCTTATTTTTAAAAATTAAAAAAAAATTATTACAGCTTTTTATTGACAAAACATATGCATGGGTAATTTTTCAACATTGACCCTTGGCAAAAACTTCTGTTACAACTTTTCCTCTCCTTCCCTCCATCCCTTCCCGTAGATGTTAAAGTATATATTAAATACAATATATATGTATATATATATATATATATATATATATATATATATATATATATACATATATTTATATAGTTGTCTTGCTACACAAGAAAAATCAGATTTAGAAAGAAGGTAAAAATAACCTGGGAAGAAAAACAAAAATTTAAGCAAACAATAACAGAAAGAGTGTAAATGCTATGTTGTGGTCCACACTCATTTCCCAGTGTTCTTTTGCTGGGTGTAGCTGATTCTGTTCATTATTGATCAATTGGAACTGATTTGCATCCTATCATTGCCGAAGATAGCCATGTCCATTAGAATAGATCCTTATATAGTATTGTTGCTTAAATGTATAATGATCTCCTGGTTTTGCTCATTTCACTTTGCATCAGTTCATGTAAGTCTCTCCAAACCTCTCTGTATTCATCCTGCTGGTCATTTCTTACAAAACAATATTATTCTGTAACATTCATATACCACAATTTACCCAGCCATTCTCCAATGATGGGCATCCATAAAATGAAATTTTTTTGTGATGGTTTTTTATATTACCAAAATTTTTCTGGGTATCTCTTCTCAATCTCTTAGAAAACCATTTAGATAGCAAAAAATAGTTTTTAAAAGAAAAAAAAGGAAGAAAAAAAGAACAATCAGCAGAGCCAACCAACAGAGGGGAAAAAAACCCTGAAAATATATTGTACACCTTATATCTCTACTAAGGAAGAGAGGGAGGTTTCTTATTTTTTTCTTTGGGGGCCAGGCTTATTCTTAGAAATTTTTCAGTGCTCAGTTTCCATTGTTTTATAATAATGTTCTTTCCATTTATATTGTTGTCTTCATTATGTATATTGTTTCTTGGCTTTGCTTATTTCACTTTGTATGGTTTCATGAAAGTCTTCCTATGTTTCTCTGTCTTCATCGTATTTATAATTTTCTTCAGCTTAGTGGTATTTCAAACATTTATGTACCTCTGTTTAGCTTTTCTCCAATTCATGAGTATCTGCTTTGTTTTCAGTTTCAATTTTTTATTCTTTTAAAAAAATAATAGCTTTTTATTTCTTTTTAAAAATTTTTTATTTTATAATTATAATTTTTTTGACAGTATATATGCATGAGTAATTTTTTTTTTTTTATAACATTATCCCTTGTATTCATTTTTCCAAATTATCCCCTCCCTCCCTCTACTCCCTCCCTAGATGACAGGCAATCTCATACATTTTACATGTGTTACAATATAACCTAGATACAATATATGTGTGTAAATCCCATTTTCTTGTTGCACATTAAGTATTAGATTCCGAAGGTGTAAGTAACCTGGGTACATAGACAGTAGTGCTAACAATTTACATTCACTTCCCAGTGTTCCTTCTCTGGGTGTAGTTGTTTCTGTCCATCATTGATCAACTGGAAGTGAGTTGGATCTTCTTTATGTTGAAGATATCCACTTCCATCAGAATACATCTTCATACAACATTGAAGTGTACAGCGATCTTCTGGTTCTATTCATTTCACTCAGCATCAGTTGATGTAAGTCTCTCCAAGCCTCTCTGTATTCGTCCTGCTGGTCATTTCTTACAGAGCAATAATATTCCATAACCTTCATATACCATAATTTACCCAACCATTCTCCAATTGATGGGCATCCGTTCATCTTCCAGTTTCTAGCCACTACGAAAAGAGCTGCCACAAACATTTTGGCACATATAGGTCCCTTTCCCCTCCTCAGTATTTCTTTGGGATATAAACCCAATAGCAGCAATGCTGGATCAAAGGATATGCACAGTTTGATAATTTTTTGGGCTTAGTTCCAAATTGCTCTCCAGAATGGTTGGATTCTTTCACAACTCCACCAACAATGTATTAGTGTCCCAATTTTCCCACATTCCCTCCAACATTGATCATTATTTGTTCCTGTCATCTTAGCCAATCTGACAGGTGTGTAGTGGTATCTCAGAGTTGTCTTAATTTGCATTTCTCTGATCAGTAGTGATTTGGAACACTCTTTCATATGAGTGGATATAATTTCAGTTTCATCATCTGAGAATTGTCTGTTTATATCCTTTGACCATTTATCAATTGGAGAATGGTTTGATTTCTTATAAATTAGGGTCAGTTCTCTATATATTTTGGAAATGAGACCTTTATCAGAAACTTTAACTATAAAAATATTTTCCCATTTTGTTACTCCCCTTCTAATCTTGTTTGCATTAGTATTGTTTATACAGAAATTTTTAGTTTGATGTAATCAAAATCTTCTGTTTTGTGATCAATAATGATCTCTAGTTCTCCTCTGGTCATAAATTCCTTCCTCCTCCACAGGTCTGAGAGGTAGACTATTCTCTGTTCCTCTAATCTATTTATGATCTCATTCTTTATGCCTAAATCGTGGACCTATTTTGATCTTATCTTGGTATATGGTGTTAAGTGTGTGTGGATCCATATGTAATTTCTGCCATGCTAATTTCCAGTTTTCCCAACAGTTTTTTTCAAATAATGAATTTTCATCCCTAATGTTGGTATCTTTGGGTTTGTCAAAGACTAGATTGCTATAGATGTACCCTTTTTTGTCCTTTGTATCTAATCTGTTCCACTGATCGACTGGTCTATTTCTTAGCCAATACCAAATGGTTTTGGTGACTAATAGCTTTTTATTTCTAAAATGTATGTAAAAATAATTTTCGACATTCACCCTTGCAAAATCTTGTGTTCCAAATTTTTTCTCTCCTTTCCCCCAATTCCCTTCTCTAAATGGCAAGTAATCCAATATATATTAAACATGTGTAATTCTTCTGTACATTTTTCTACATTCATCACTGCACAAGAAAAAATATCAAAAAAGGGGAAAAATGAGAAAGAAAAAAAGTAAGCAAACAACAACAAAAAAGTTGAAAATACTATGGTGTGATCCATATTCAGTCCCTACAGACTTTTCTCTGGATGCAGATCGCTCTCTCCATCACAAGATCATTGGAACTGGCCTGAAACACCTCATTGTTGAAAAGAGCCACATCCATCAGACTTGATCATCACATAATCTTCTTGTTGCCGGGTACAATGTTCTTTTGGTTCTACTCATTTTATTCCACATTAGTTCATGTTAAGCCTCTCTGGAACTCTCTGAAATCATCCTACTGAGTGATAACATTCTATAACATTCATATTCCATAACTTATTCAGCCATTAATTACTGGAAAGCTACTCAGTTTCCAATTCCTTAAAGTAGGTGATTGTAAGCATTTTTGTGTTGTGGGTTCCTTTGGCAGTCTGTTAAAACCTGTGGATTCTTTCTTAGAATAATTGCAATACAGTTATCAAAAAATATTTTTTAAAACATTTTCACAGAATCCAGGTTAAGAGCTCCTATCTTAAAAACATTCATTCAAGTAGTAAAGCAAGAACAATAATTATAAAATATTCCTTCCATAAATTGGAGCAGCCTTCCATCTGTGTATACCATGTAAGTATACATGTAAGTATGTAAGTAAGCACAGACTTAATGTATAATGATGATTAGGAGTGAATACCTTATCTCTTATGGATTGTAGTACTAATGCTTCCATATGGGTCTTTGCCCTCTCTCAAGCTAATCTCACAAATTCCACCTCTGGGAATGGCATCTTAGCTAGACAAATGAGTTTCTAGGCTGGGTCACTCTGCTGCTGATTAGCTTCTACTTGGGCATGGTATCTCAGTTGCATTAATTGATCTACAGGATTCACTTCCTAGCTGCTGCTTTTCTGATACACTTGTTCCTGGAGGCAGCTTGTAACTCTTACCATTTCTCATTTAGGGCTCAACTGAAACTCTCAATTGGGAATCCCACAACTGGGATTTATATTCTTCCCAGAAAGGACAGATATCCTTATTTTAAGATGGAAAGAAACTTCTAGTTCTGCTCCCAGAGATGGGCTGTATTTTGTTTTTTTTTCCAACTTCCCAGTTTCCAGGTAGCTGGTTATAATATAACTGAGTATAACTTTTCCTTTTTATAGGGGAAGAGCTAACATTTCCTGGTTCAGGTTGGTGTCTTCAGTGAGAGACTTCACACTAATTTATGGTAACTAGTTTATTTTCCAAATTTCATTTTTTGCAGGTATCGGCCATTTGCCCAATAATCACCAAACTGCTCTGGGGTTCAGGGTCCCCCCTCCTTTTTTTAAATGCTTAATTTTTCTTCTCTTATGTAAATTGTAGAGTGAAAACAACATACTTTGGCAATCGGTATCCTTGGGGGAAAGTCATTGTTTTTATGATCTTTGTCATTTAAGATCTATAAACTTGCCCTCCTGAAAGTAGCACATCTTTAAAATAGCTTGGAGACAGTTTTAGTGAGGAAAAAGGTATGAATATCCTATTAGCAGGTGCTGATCTCCTCTTTGGTGACCTAGGTCTCTTCTTCGTATAGCATGTACCCTCATTTATAACATCACCTTTGTAGCTTCATACTACTAAATTGAAATCTCCCTTAAAAATAAGTAATAAGAACTAGTGTTTACAAACATCTCCTCTCAGTCTACACTAAACATGTATACACAAAACTAGTTGACAGAAGACTGATGAATATTAGTATATTGAATTATTTAGAGTATTAATATGTTGTTCATTCTTCCGTTGTGTCTGACTCTTCATCAATCCAATGGCACTCTAGGCTATTCTATCATAATTCACTATCTCCTAAAATCTGTCTAAGCTCATATTTGTTGCTTCTTTGATACTGTCTATCCAGTTTGATCCTCTGTGGTCCCTTTTTTTTTTTTTTTTTTCCTTTAGTCTTTCCTAAAATCAGGGAAATCCTCTCATCATTTTCTGATGAATCTTATCTTCTCATTATGTGGCCAAAGTATTTAAGCTTCAGTGTTTGACCTTCCAGTAAATAGTCTAAATTAATTTATTTTAAGTATTGACTGTTTTGATCTCCTTGCTATCTAAAGGACTCTTAAAAGTCTTTTTCAGCACAATTTGAAAACTTTAAATCAGTAACACTCAGCTTTCCTTATAGTCTTAACTCTCACTGCAATAGTATATTACTACTGGGAAAAACATAACTTTGACTGTATAGACTTTTGTCACCAAGATGATGTCTCTTTTTTAGTATGCTGCCCAGATTTGTCATAGCTTTGTTTCCAAGGAGTTGTGTCTTAATTTCAAGGCTGCACTCTCCATCTGCATTGATCTTTATGCCTAAAAGTTGGACAGTTTCCTTTTCTTTTTTTCTCTATTTGCCAGAAAAGTATAGGTATAATTGCTATTAATGTTAAGCTTCAAGCCAGCTTTTACCCTTTACTTTTTTACCCTCATAAAGAAGTTTCTTAATTCTTCCTCATTTTCAGTCATCAGTGATGTGATCTGTATATCTGAGATTGTTGATATTTCTCCTAGAAACCTTAATTTGGGCTTTTGATTTGTCCAGCCTGGCATTTAGCAGGAAATGCTCTGCATATAAGTTAAATATAAAAGGTAACAATAAATATGTCCTTATTGTACTTCTTTCCGAATCTTAAACTGGTAATCCATGTTCAGTTTTAATTGTTGCTTCTTGATTTGCATTTGGTTCCACAAGATGATCTGGTACTCCTATCTCTTTGAAGACTTGTCACATTTTGTTGTGATTCACATAAAGGCTTTAGTGCAGTCAATGAACATTAAGGTGTTTTTTTCTGGAACTTCCTTACTTTCTCCATAATCTGGCAAATTTGGGCAATTTGGTTTCTGTTTCATCTGTCTCTAAAAATTAGTCCACTGGTACAAATTTTGCTGAAGCCTAGCTTGTAGAATCTTAAGCATAACCATGTTGGTATGTGAAATGAGTGCACTTGTTCAGTAATTTGAACATTCTTCGACATTGTCCTCCTTTAGGACTGAAATGTAAAATGATTTTTTCCAAACCTGTGGCCGCTGTTGAGTCTTCCAAATTTGCTGGCATATTAAATGTAGAAGTTTAAAAGCTTTATCTTTTAGGATTTTAAATAGCTTTTCTGGGACTTTGTCACTTCCACTAGTCTTATTTGCCTTATTTCCTAAGGCCCATTTAGCTCCAGGATGAATGGCTCTTGCCCTAGATCAGTAGCTATACTGTAGTGGTTTTAGATTATTTTAGTGATGCTTAAAATATTGTATAATTATGTGTATTTTTGCACTTTTAAAAATCTCTTCTACTTCTACCATTTTTGCCTTTTGATATGCCCATTTTTTTTCTTGAAACTTCTTGAAATCTTTAATTTTGTTGTAAACATTTTGTCTTTCCCAATCTGTTGTTTTCTTCTATTTCTTTGCATTGCTTAAGAAAACCTTATTTCAACAAGAAAAGAGAATGATAAATATTGGAAGGAATGTGGGAAAACTAAGATATTAATCCATTGTTGGTGGAGTTGTGATCTGATTCAGCCATTCTGGAGAGCAATTTGGAACTATGCCCAAAGGGATATAAAATTGTGGGTGTCCTTTGGTCCAGTAGTGTCTCTACAGGACACTGTAGACCAACGAGATCATTAAAGATGATAAAGGACCTACAGCCATTTTTTGTAGTGTCAAGGAATTGGAAATTGAGTGGATGCCCATCAGTTGGGGAATAGCTGAATAATTTATGGTATGTAAATGTTATGAAATATTATTGTTCTGTAAGAAATGATCAGCAGGATGATTTCAGGAAGGCTTTGAGAGACTTACATGAACTGATGCTAAATGAAATGAGCAGAACCAGGAGATCATTATACATGTGATGATCAACTGTGATGGACTTGGCTCTTTTCAATAATAAAGTGATTCAAGCCAATTCCAATAGAATTGGGATGGATAGAGCCATTTGCATCCAGAGAGAGAACTATGGGGACTGAATGTGGATCATGGCATAGTATTTTCACCTTTTGCTATTTGCTTGCTTGCTTTTTTTTTTCTCATTTGTTTTCTCTTTTTGATCTGTTTTTTCTTGTGCAGCATGATAAATGTGGAAATATGTTTAGAAGAATTGTACCTTTAACCTGTATTAGATTGCTTGCTGTATGGAGAGTGGGGAGAAGGAGAGGGAGGGAGAAAAATTTGGAGCACAAGGTTTTTCAGGGGAATGTTGAAAATTATATTTGCATGTATTTTGAAAAATAAAAAGCTGGGGGCAGTTAAGTGGCTCAGTGGATAGAGTACCAGCCCTGAAGTCAGGAATACCTGAGTTCAAATGTGGCCTTACCTAATACTTCCTACCTGTGTAACCTTGGGCAAGTCGCTTAATTCCAAACAAATGCCTCAGCAAAAAGAAAAAGCAAAAGCTATTATATATAAAAAAGAAAACCTTATTTCTCATTACTATTCTCTGGAATTCTGCATTCACTTAGGTATATCTTTTCCTTTCCTTCTTTTCCTCAGCTATTTGTAAAGTCTCATCAGATAGCTATTTTGCTTTCTTGTTCTTTGAATTTTTTTTTTTTAATTGCTGCCCTTCTGTACAATATTGAACTGTGGATTAATATACAAATTGTTTGCAACTCCATCCTCTCTGGACTCATAAGTCCAGATGTTTTAAACACTCAGGTTGGGATCTGGGAAATAAAAGTTAGATGTAGTTTAATAGCTGGAGAATATGCTTTGTATGAGAATGTGTTCTGTGTGAGGTAGAATGTGCTATCCTCTCCTACAGTAATATTTGGCATTTAAGGAGAAATATAGTAAACCTCCTGTGTGTTCTTTTAAAATGTGCTAACATGTAAATAATCGAGTAAGTAAAGTAATTCTTGTCATATTAAGATAGAGATCCCTGCATGTTTAAAAGCTTGCCTTTTTTTTTTTTTTCCTGTGAAAGAAACTTTAAATAGTGTGTTTTTATGACTGAAAACTGGTCATGTTCAGGAATCATGGATGTTGTCACCCTATTAATTGATTTTATAACATTTATATATTTAATTATTACATTTTTGGCAATTCTATAATCACTTAAAAAATTAACTGTCTAGCAACATAAAATTCAGATATTGAATTGAATGCTTTCCAGTTATTTCCATTATTTGGCTAAATTTACAACCAAGTAAAGCTCCAGCAGAATTGATATCTGAGGATTTTATAATAGGCAAGTCTGATTACCTATTGCTCCAGAAGAGTAGAAAGAAAAGGTGATACTTAATCGAGGTACAGGGTCCAAGAAAAGTCAAACTATACTGTTTCATAAATCTGTTTTGCCAACTGTCAGGGACCAAGTTAGGATTATGAAGGTGAAAAGATGATCCTTCTTTTGTTGAATTGTTAGGAGATATAAACTAGCCTTTTTATAATACCTTCTCCTAAAACAGTATTTATTGATCAGAATTCTTGTGTGTTGGCTTGGAAAAGTAGCAAAGATATCTGGTTGTGAAGACATTACAGTTGGTTGGTCTGAGTGATTTTTTTTCCTGTGGAATTATTTGGTGTGTTCATAATGTCTGCAGGTTTAGGCAAAATTCTTTTGAGGGTAAAATTTAGTCACATTATATTCAGAATATAATTTAGAATTAACTTTCAACAAGAACTAATTAAATTATTCTAAGGTTCAGTTGAGCAGTCTTTGAGTAGACCAGAGCATTATTCATTGTTGAAACTTAATATAAAATTTTTTTTTGAATTGGTAAATAAAGGGCAAATCTGGTTGGCAAATTAACTACCCAGGAAAGTTGAACATAAACTGAAAGTGAGTAAAATTATAATTTTAATGTAATTAAGAGTTTGTAACCTGATTTATAAATTGGAAGGAGACTCAGTGTTATTCTGGAAGAAATTTGGGGACACCAAGAAAAAAATCCACTGTACATTATTCCCAAATACTGTATACTGGTTAATATGATCCTTAAGTTGCTTCATACATATGATGAAATTTTATCAATAAATTAGTTTTAATAGCCATTACGGATTAATCTATGAAAAATTTTTTTCCTAGATTGAAGTTGTAAGAAACTAGTTCTAGGAGAAGAGAAACAGGCTCTTTGACAGTTTCTGGGCTGCAGAGTTACTTAGCACTGAACTTTTTAAATGCTCTCACTGGGCTGAATGGCTGAAATGGTCTAAAGTTAGAGCTTGATCTGAGCCTCCTTGATTCCAGGTCCAACAATGTCTACTTAGCTTTCTTGATTCTTCAACCTTTCTCATGACTTCAGGTAAAATTTCAGTATGTAAGAAAATGGAGTCAAGTATATTGTGCACATGCATGTAAGAAATAAATATATTGATTTTTTGAACTTGGTATGTATCCAGCCTTTTTTTCATAAATCACTACTTTGGTGATATTTATTACTTACATTATCATTTATAAATTTATTGTATTTACTTTTGATTTTTGATTTGTCATTGAAGTTATTCTTGACTCTGCTTATTTCATTCTGCATCAATTCACATAGATTTTTCCATGCTTCTTTGTAATCATCATAGACATTATTTCTTACATTACAGTAGTATTCTTTTATATATGTACCATAATTTATTTAGTCATTCCCCAGTTGATGGACTCTGTTTTCAGATCTTAGGTATAACAAAAAGAAGTATTATGAATATTTTGGAGCATATGGGGGGACTTTTTCTTATTAATTATTTCCTTGGAATGTAAGTCCAGTAAATAGGGTCTCTAATTTAGAGAATATGAACATTTTAGTCACTTTATTTGCATAATTTCAAATTGATTTCCAAAATGTTAGGATCATTTCACAGCTCCACTAATAACATATTAGCATGCCTATCTTTCTACAACACCAACATTGACTGTTGCCATTTTTTGTCACTTTTGCAAGTTTATGGGGTGTGTGGTGAAACTTCAGAGTTATTTTGATTTATTTTTCTCTTCTGATTAGTTAACATTTTTTCATTTGGTGTAAATACCTTGCAGTTATTTTGAAAATTGTTTATATCCTTTGACTGTTTATTGGGGACTGTTAGTCTTAGGTTTATATTTATTAATTGTTTATATATTTTGGCTATCCAACCCTTATCTGAGAAAATTTGGTACACAGAAATTTTTTCTCATTTTCATCACTTCCTTTTTTATCCTATCAATGTTGACTGCAAAATTTCAAGTTATCAAAGTTATTGACTTTATCTTTTGTAAATGTCTATATCTCTTGTTTGGTTAAGATTACATTTTTTACATTTTTAATCTATAGTTGTGAAAGATGCATAATCTGTTTTTCTCTTTTTATTTTTAATACTACGATTGTTAATATTTAGGTCATATGTCCATTTAGAATGTATTGTGGATTGTTGTATAAGATGTTGGTCTAAGCCTAATTTCTGCCAGACTGCTTTCCAGTTTTCCTGGAGTTTTTCTCCAAGAGGCTTATGTTCCCTACTTTATCAAAAACTGGATTATTGAATTATTTTGTTTTAGAATCTCTTATGTCTAGTTTTTCCCATTAATCTATCTCTCAAATTTTTAACCAATACCAGATAATTTTGATGACTCCCCTGGGGATGTTTTTTTTTACCTCTTTTTAAAATCTTAGTAAAGTATCTTGTACGTAGGTACTTAAGAAATGATTATTGATTAATAATCCTTTCATTAATCTACCCTCCCTTGAATTCCCCTTTTTTCTTTCTCTCTTTTCCTTCCTATTTCTCCAGTGAGTGAAATGTATTTCTGCACCCAACTTTGTGGTAGAATGTGTATTCTTCCCTCCTTTGATCAGTTCATATGAGAAGGTTCAAGTATCACTTGCTGCCCTCACCCCTTCTTGCTTGTTTGTATAGATGTAGAATTGTGCATCATGATCATGTAAGATAATTTCCCCTAATATTTTCTTCCTTTTCTTAGCATCCCTAGTGTATTCCTCTTCCTTTCTTACCATTTTTCTCTCAAGAGCTTGATGACATAACAGATCTTTTCCCGTTGCTTTTTTGTTTTTCAGCTGTATCCAACTCTTTGTGATTTCTTTTGGGGTTTTCTTAGCAAAGATATTGGAATGATTTACCATTTCCTTCTCCAGCTCATTTTAACGATAAGGAAACTGAAATAGTCTGGGTTGAATGACTTGACCAGAGTCATGTAGCTAGTGTCTAAGGCCAGGTTTTGAACTCAGGTTTAGTTTTCCTGACTCCAGGACTGTACCGCTGTACCACATAGCTTCCCCCTAACTTTTCCTAAGCCTTGTCTATTGTCTAATCTGACTTCCTCTGTGACCCTAGATGTTGATGGTTTTTGGAGATGACTGGTAGATTATCTCCCCATATTTGAATGTAAGCACCTTGCTTTTGCCTTGTTTAGTTCCTTATGATGATTGTTCATTTGTACCTATCTTTTTATATTTCTCCTAGTTTGAACTTCAAAGTTTCTACCAGTTCTGGTCTTCTTGGAAAGTCCACTTTCCCCATCGCTGACTAAATGATTGTTGGCTGTAAGCCTGTAATCTTTGTTTTCTGTCATATTTACTTTCAAGCTCTCTACTCTTTTATAATGGTAACTGGTAAATTGTGTGTGATCTGGACTGTCACTCTTTAGTATTTGAATTTTTTCTTTCTAGCTAATTGCTGTCTTTTTTCTTTGACCTGGAAATTAGGCTATAATACTTGGGTTTTTTGAGGGGGGTTTCCTTTTAGGAGATGACTAGTGAATTCTTTCTATTTTTATTTTGCCCCCTCATTCTAAGAGACAGATGTAGTTTTCTTTTAAGATTTTCTTGAAATAGGATATCTAAGCTTTCTTTTAGTCTTGGCTTTCAGGTAGTCCTATACTTCTTAATGTTTTTCTCTTCCATCTGTTTTTAGTTAAGTTATTTTTATTATAGGATATCTTGCATTTTCATATTTTTTTTCCCCCAGCCTTTTGACTTTGTTTCTTGTTGTCTCATTGGGTCATTGGCTATTACTTGGTCTCTAAATTTTCAGGAAGTTTGTTTGAGCAAGTTTTTGTGCCTATAACTGCCAAGCTTTTAATTCCTTTTCCAGTTTTTTTTTTTTTTTTTTTTTTTCCCAGAGCTCTCATTTCTTTCTTCAGGCACTCCCATTCAAGCACTCAGCATGGCTTTTCTTCAAGAACTCCCATTTATTTAAAAAGTAAAGACATTTTTAAACTCTTGCTTTATCTTTTCCAAGATTTCTAGTTGAATTTGTACCCATGATATGTTTTTCTTTGAGGCTTTATATGTAGATGTTTTGTAGTAATTCTCCCTTTGGGTTTGTGTTATGAACATTTCTGTATTCATAATTGGATTTTATGGTGTGATTTTTTTTTTTTTTCCTCATTTTTCTATCCTACTTCTTGATTTTGGCCTTGATATTTGAGCTGTGTTTTATATGCTTCTGGTGGGAAAGGCTGAGCTGATCCTTTTGTTGTTTCCTTGGGGTATTGAGTGTTGTGTTATTCCAGTATATTAGGGTATATTTTAGTATTAGCATATTAGTATATTCATCTGGAGACATGTAAGCTTTTTAAGTTCCAAAAGTAATTTTATCTAGGACAGAATCTGAATGAGCTTTTTCTATACTTTAGTCTCCCCAACTTTTAGGTTTAGGTCTGAGCAACAGTAGAAGGGGCTGGATTGTGTTTCTGTTGCTAGGTAGGAAGTTGTGCTGAAGTGACCACAGAGGTTTCCCTTAGGTCATTGATTCCTGTACTGATTATTCCAGACTGCACTGAGATAGAGATAATTGAGATCCTGCTCTGCTCTTGGAGTCTGAGCCATACCACTGTTGCTTGCTTCTGAACTTACCCCTTTTCAGTACTCTGTGCTTGACAAAGATCTATGACTTGGAGCTAGAGAATGGGCAACAGTAGCACCATTTCTTGTTGTGAAGATGCCCCTTATGGACCTAGAACCTAGTCTTGTCATGGTGTGTTGTTAGTGGGAACTGGTGTCGTTCTTTGGTAGGTTCTTTTAAATAGATTGTATCCCTACTGTTCAAAGAAACTCTCTGTTTATGTCCCTGTGCTGTTTAGACTAGGAAAATGACTCTTTGTGCCTTTTTCTTATATTTCCCCATCAGGTTTTGGTTTGATATGCTTTCTAGATCTTATCAGAGGAGCTTTTGGGGGGACATGGAGAGCTCACCATACTATTTTCTGCTGTCTCCATCCCTGCCTCTTCATTTCCTCTTTTAAAACCCTCTGGACTGTGACCTTCAGATGTCACTGTTTAAACTAAAATCACTATCTAAGGTTATAAGGGATCACTTAATTGCCAAGTCTAATAGATTTTTACTTATTTTTTATTTATTTTTCCTTTTTAAAAAAGGAATTACACCATAAAACCAATTATGGATACAGAAATGTTCATAACACAAACCCAGAGCTCTTTGACCCATTGTTTTCTTCCTGGTTTTCCTTTTGTATCCTGGGGTATCCTTCAAAATTCTGACCTGGGTGTGTGTTCGTTCTCTCTCTCTCTCTCTCTCTCTCTCTCTCTCTCTCTCTCTCTCTCTCTCTCTCTCTCTTTCTCTTTTTTTTCCCCTTGTACTTTCTTATTTGGTAATTACATTAGCTTCTACAGGTTCAATTTTCATCTCTATGGTGATGTTGCTAAGTTCTAGATATCTAGGCCTAATCTCTATTCTGAACTCCAGTTCCACATCATTAACTGTCTGTTGGATGTTTCAAAGTGTATGTCCAGGTAGGCATATCAGACTTAATATATCTAAAAGAGAATTCATTTTGTTTTCCCCTAAACCTCTTCTGAACTTTCTTCTTACTTCTAAGGGATACCACCATTCTTCCAGTCATCTAGGTTCACAACTTGGGTGTTATCCTTGACTCCTTATTCTAATCCTATATTTTCAGTCTATTACCAAAATCTTTTTGTTTTACTTTCACACAGTAAGACCTTTCTTTTCACTTATAATCATCACCCTTGTTTAGACCTTAAACATCTCTTTCTTGCAATAACAGCCCAATTGATCTTCCTTAAATCTTTTTCTCATTCTAATCTATCTTCCACATAGATACCAAATGATTTTCCTGAAATGCTTTTATATTATCTCCTCCCTATCTTTCCTGTCTTTTTGCACTCTACTCTTCCTCTTGAATTGTTTGGTCCAATCATACTGTCTTATTTGATGTTCCCTCCTTTCCTGTCTGTGACTTTGTTGTAGTTGTCCTCATGCCTAGAATGCTCTTCCTCTTAAGAATTCCTGGCTTCTGTAAAGATTTAGTTCAAAGGTAGCCTTCTAGCTGGAGGTCTCTCCTACTGGTTTCTTATATATATCTATTTTTGTGAATGTCTTCACCACTGGAATGTAAACTTTTTAACCTTAGGGTCTGCTTTTTCTTTTTCTTTGTTTCTCTAGTTTTGAACTGTGCTAGTCTCCAGAATAAATGCATAATAAATTCTTGAGGGAAAGAAAAGTCCATGATTACTAGATGACTATCAGGTCAACCATTTATCATCATCATAGTGTCAGTTAGAAACAATCTTTTTACATTCCTTGTGTTTGCTTTTGCTGAGGCAGTTGGGGTTGTGACTTGCCCAGGATCACACAGCTAGGAAATTAATGTTAAGTGTCTGAGGCCAGAAGTCCTCCTAACTTCAGGGCTGATGCTTTATCCACTGCACCAACAAACTGCCCCCTTACATTCCTTTTATGGTTTTTCAAAGCAATGCTCAAGAAATTGTTTTGCATAAATGTCTGAAGGCCTTACTTATTTTAAACTGTTAAAAAAAAAACCTATCAGAATTCTTCCTACAAAAGATAATAGTATGCTGACAAAAAATAATTTAAAAAATTTTGTTGGGAATAATAAATGAATGAAAAGAGGGAGAATTTTGTGCTTAGTTTTGTCTTAGTTCTCTGCCCAACAGGTTGGGATTTGCTTTTTTAATTGCTACTAAACATCATTGCAAGAAAACTTGACCTACTTATAGATCCTAAGATTGTAGGCTTAAGTGAGGTGTTCTCTTGTTATACTTGTTTTTTGGATTTGTGTAGGCTGAATTGAAGAATGGATTGATTGATATTTCTGAGATTTTTAATTTGTCAAAGTGCTGGAATTCCCTTTGTCTTTGAGGGTGCAAGCTGATTTAATATTCTGTATGGAGCCCGATGATTATACATTGGAAATACGGTTTTGTACTGATGAATCATTGTATTCATTAAATTATTTTCATGTGATTACTGAATGTGGGCATAGACTGAAAGATCCAGTGAAGAATCATTTTCTATTCTTTAGCCTTTTTTTCTTACTCCCCCTTTTTCCCATCTATTATTTTCTTTTATTATTATTATTACTTTTTTATTATAGCTTTTTATTTACAAGATATATGCATGGGTAATTTTTCAGCATTGATAATTGCAAAACCTTTTGTTCCAATTTTTCCCCTCCTTCCCCCCACCCCCTCCCCCAGATGGCAGGTAAATCAATACATGTTAAATATGTTAAGGTATATGTTTAATACAATAAATGTATACATATCCATACAATTATTTTGCTGCACAAGAAGAATCAGACTTTGAAATAATGTACAATTAACCTGTGAAGGGAATTAAAAATGCAAATGGACAAAAACAGAGGGATTGGAAATGCTATATAATGGTTCACACTCATTTCTCCAGAGTTCTTTCGCTGGGTGTAGCTGGTTCTACTCATTATTGAACAAATGGAACTGGTTTGGTTCATCTCATTGTTGAAGAGAACCCCATACATCAGAATTGATCATCGATATAGTATTGTTGTTGAAATATATAATGGTCTCTTGATCCTGCTCATTTCACTTACATCAGTTCATGTTGTCTCTCCAGGACTTTCTGAAATCATCCTGCTGGTCATTTCTTACAGAACAATAATATTCCATAACATTCATACACCATAATTTACCCAACCATTCTCCAATTGATGGACATCCACGCAGTTTCCAATTTCTAGCCACTACAAAAAGGGCTGCCACAAATATTTTTGTACATGTGGGTCCTTTTCCCTTCTTTAATATCTCTTTGGGATATAAGCCCAGTAGTAATACTGCTGGATCAAAGAGTATGCACATTTTGATAACTTTTTGAGCACAATTCCAAATCGCTCTCCAGAATGGCTGGATGTATTCACAGTTCCACCAAAAATGTATCAGTGTCACAGTTTTCCCACATCCCCTCCAACATTCAGCATTATCTTTTCCTGTCACCCTAGCCAATCTGAGAGGTATGTAGTGGTATTTCAGAGTTGTCTTAATTTGCATTTCTCTGATTAATAATGACTTAGAGCATCTTTTCATATTGCTAGAAATCGTTTCAATTTCTTTGTCTGAAAATTGTCTGTTCATATTCTTTGACCATTTAGCAATTGGAGAATGACTTGATTTCTTATAGAGTCAATTCTCTATATATTTTGGAAATGAAGCCTTTATCACAACCTTTGACTATAAAAATGCTTTCCCAGTTTATTGCTTCCCTTCTTATCTTGTCTGCATTACTTTTGTTTGTACAAAAGCTTTTCAGTTTGCCCATCTATTATTTTCAAAAATTATTTATAATAATTGCCAGCATTAACATAGTGCTTTAAGATCTGTAAGCTTTTTTACAAATATTATCTCATTTTATTTCACAAGTCTGGGAGGCAGGTGTTATTTAACATTTAAGGGAACTGAGGCAGACAAGTTAAATGATTTCCCAGTGTAACAGGGCTAATAAATGTCTGAGATTAGATTTGAACTCAGGTCCAAGTCTGTCCAGCTCTATCTACTATGTCATTTAGCTGCCATTAAATGGTAATAAAGAATATTTCCACACACATACAGAATATAGGAGTATGATATATGAAACCACAAATTTCCATTTCATATTACTTCTTTTAAAAATATATATGTTTATAAAGTAAATTTCAAAACTGTTCTTGTCTACTACTTGAATTTTCTTCTGATCTCATGTGTACTAAAAAAAAATTTGTCACCCCATTTTTTGTCATATTTAATGCTAACCTTTTTCCCCTGCAAATATAACTGAGAGATAGAAACAAAAATCTTCTAACAGATAAGCAGCCAGACAAAGCAAATCTGTACAGTTATCAAAAAAATTATATATCTTTCAAATACCCTATTTCCATCCTCTTTCTTTCAGGAAGTGGATAATATGCTTCATCATAGGTAGTTCTCGAAACATAATTGGTCATTGCATTGATCAGAGATTATTTTCATTTACAGTGTTGATTTCCCTATATAACTTGTTCTCCTGGTTCTGTTCATTTCATTCTGCATCAGTTTATACTACCCAAGATTCCCCCAAAGTCATTCCTTTTGTCATTTTTAATGACTAAGTACATTACATTCTTATACCATAATTTGTTCAGCCAATTTTCATTAGTCTGAGATCAACCTAGAGTCCTGTTTGCTCTTTTCCACTCCCCTCCACCTCCTTTGCCTCTTTTTAATTCCTTCCTTAAGTTTAGGACATTTTGTTTTGCTAGGGACTATTTTTTTCTTCTCTTGCTCATTGTCCCAGATTAGAGTAAATTTCATCTGGTATCTTCTTAGCCATCTCTTCTTCTGTGTTTGTATATTCTTCTCATGTATCCAAATTATGAGAAATACTAAGTTCCATTTCCTTCCTACATTAGATGTTTCTCATTTTTACCTTCCCTTCTCTATCTCCTCTTTAAGAACTCTGAATAGAATATCCACTGCCAGGACTTCCTTTTCTTTCTTTTTTCTTTTTTTGCTTTTTGCTGAGGCAATTGGGGTTAAGTTATTTGCCCAGGGTCACACAGCTAGGAAGTGTTAAGTGTCTGAGATTAGATTTGAACTCGGATCCTCCTGACTTCAGGGCTGGTGCTCTATCCACTGCACCGGCTAGCTGCCCAGCACTTCTTTTTCTTATTTTAATTTCCTTGATACCATTTGAAGGCATGAAAGTTCTAAAGGGACATTTGTTTCTTTTCTATTAGAATGTTTTCATTACATCATACAACTCCTTTTTAGATTTTTCCTTTTTAGGTTTCTTTTGACTAAAGTGTGCTGTTCAGAAATGAAGACAACCCTCTAGATGGGGTCTGATCAGGGCATAGTTGAGTTGGGACTAGAACCCCACTATTTTAATTTCTAAAATTTAATAATATTTTATTTTTCCAAACTACAAGAAATAAACAAACAAAAAGATGAAAATATATGCTTTGATGTACCTTCAGTTTCCATAGCTCCTTCTCTAGATGAGGAAGGCATTTTACAAGTCGTTTGGAATTGTCTTAGATCACTGTATTGCCAAGAAGAGCTAAGTCTATCACAGTTGATCACCACACAGTGTTGGTGTGTACAGTGTTCTCTTGGTTCTACTCACTTCACTCAGGCAATTCATGAAAGTCTCTCCAGGCCTTTCTGAAATCAGCATGCTGATCGTTTCTTATAGGACAATAATATTCCATTACCTCATATGCCATTACTTATTCAGGCGTTCTCCAATTGATAGACCTCTCCTCAATTTCTAATTTCTTGCCACCACAAAAAGAGGTGCATTTTTGGACATGTAGATATACTTTCCCCTCTTTTATGATCCCTTTGGGCTACAGACTTAGTAGTGGTAAATTGCTGATTTCAAAGAATACATACAGTTTTATAGTCTTTGGGCATAGTTCCAAATTGCTCTTAGAATGGCTGGATCAGTTCACACTTTCACCAACAATGCATTAGTGTCCCAGTTTTCCCACATCCTCTCCAACATTTATCATTAATTTTTCCTGTCAGCCAGTCTGATAGGTATGAAATGCTCCCTCATTTGTTTAAATTTTCATTTCTCTAATCAAAAGTGATTTAGAGCATTTTTTCATATGATTATAGATGGCTTTAATTAGAACCTTACTCTTTTTTGATACAATGATTCTGTCAACACAGACCAAGAGTGAATTTGCTTTTTTAATCTCTGTCTCATAGAATCCAAGTGTTTTTTCAAAAAAAATTAGGTGCCACCTGAATTCCCCCCAATTCTAGTATCTTTCCGTCTGGAATTATTTGTAGATTCTGTGTGTATACACTGTGTGTACATTGCCCCAGTAGGATGTCACTTTGAAAGCAGATACTGTTTTCTTTTTTACTTTTCATCTTTAGTGCTGGGCACAGTAATAATATTTCAGAAATGTTTTCTGAATTGAATTGGCAGCCCTGCCCCTCTCTTTCTATAGCCAGATAGAAGCTCAGAAAAGCATTCTGGGAAGATGGTGGAATAAGGCTGAAAATCCCAAGTTCTCCAGCTTTCCCCCCAAAACAAAACAATCTCACCTCAGTGAGAATATAGACTAATGAAAAACAAGTAAGACTTGGCAGAGTAGGGATCCTTTTGAGACAAGCCCGGAAGGCTTCAGGACAGTTTTAACTTATATGAAGTATAAACACTAGCTCTGCAGGAATCAGAAAATGGGGAGCCTCACTGTAGAACCACAGGAATTTTAATCTCCCCGACAGCCTGTGAAGTCTGGAGGGAACGTTGGCTTTTTAGGAAAGCCAGACCCAGTTGTGTTGTTGAGATGAGTCCTGGGGTAAGAAGGAATAGGCACATCCAGTGAGTGCAGAAGTAGGGCACACTTGCAGGAGGGTGGAATTTTTGGTTTGGGTTCCAGATTGTAAGGGAGAGCTGAAGTAAAGCCAGAGGCACCATTTCCTGCCCTCCACCCCCAAATTAAAGGTGCTTACACTAATAAGTTCTCTCTCTCTTTTTTTAGAGCAGGCAAAGGAAAAAGAACCCAATCATAAACACAATGGGAATAGGGAAGATCAGGGTTCATCTTCATAGGAGCATATTGAAGTAAAGAAAGCCTCTCCTACCCCAAAGAGTAATGTTAGATGCCTATCTGCCCAGAAAGAATTTGTAGAACTCAAAAAAGACTTCAAAAATCAAATGGGTGAGATTGAGAAAAAACTAAAAAAAAAAATTCCATTCAAGAAAAATAAGAAAAGAAAGTCAATTAACCAGAAAAGGCGATCCAGAGTCTTAAAGATGAAAATAATTCCCTGAAAAGGGGAAAGGGCAAAGGGAAGTCAGTGAAGTTATAAACAACCAAGAAGTAATAAAACAAAATATAAAGAATGAAAAAACAGAAGAGAATGTCAGACATCTTATAAGAAAAACAACAGATCCAGAAGGGAAAACATAAGAATAATTGTACTACCTGAAAGCTGTGATTTAAAAAAAAGATCTTGATATAGAAATACAAGAAATAATCAAAGAAAATTATCTTGAAGTGATAGAACAAGTGGGGAAAGTAGAAATAGAAAAAAAATCTACCACTTCAAAGAGATCTCTACAAGGAAAACACATAGGAACATTATTGCTAAATTTCAAAACCCCTGGATCAGAGAGAAAATTTTATAAGAAACAAGCAAAAAAAAAAATTAAAATATGCTGGAGTTAGAATTATACAGGATTTATTAGCAGTTACAACAAAAGACTAGAGGTCCTGGAAGATTATATATCAACAATCAAAACAACTAGGCCTATGGCCAAAAATATATCCAGCAAAATTAAGCATTATATTGAATGACAAAAAATGGACATTCAATGAATTCTAAGATTTTAAGGATTTTGTCTCAACCAAGTTGGAACTTAACAGAAAATTTAACATTTATTATAAGAGCCAACATCAAAGACTAATTTCACAGAACTCATTAATGACAAATTATTTGTTTTATGCATGGAAATGTAAACCTTATCTCTTAGATTGAAGGAGTAATTGGGTAGTCCAAAAGAAAAATGGGACAGAGCTGAGTATGATCTGACTCTAAAAGGCAACACTGTCTAATAAAAGGTAAAAATAGTGATTATGCTATAAGACTGAGATGCATAAGAAAAATTTATACAGAGGTGTTAGATGGGGGAGGAGGGGCCGATAGTTCTGAAAACCTACTCACTTCTGAAATGAAGTGAAAAGGAAGAAATATATATACACACACATACTCTGAAGAACAACATTCTTCAAAATCTATAAAGAAGTAAGGGAGTGGGGCAGCTAGGTGGCACCCTGAAATCAGGAAGACCTGAGTTAAAATTTGATTTCAGACACTTAACACTTTCTACCTCTGTGACCCTGGGTAAGTCACTTAACCCCAATTACCTCAGGGGAAAAAAAAAAAAAGGAAAAAGAAATAAGGGAGAAGAGGATGGGATTTGTTGGGTAATAGAAGGGTATTTAGATTAATGAGGCTGGGATAAAATGGGAACAGAATAAAGGGAGGGAAAGGGAATAGGGCCAAGAGAAGGGAGGGATCTATAGGAAGTTAAGTAATAGCAAGGTAAGTTAAGGAGTAGAACAAAAGATTAAAAAAAAAAAAAAAAGAAAATAGAAGCATGTTGGAAAGACTTAGAGGAACTGATTCTTAGTGAAGGAGAATATTGTATACAGTGACACAGCAATATTGGGGGAATGATCAGCTTTGATAGACTGAGTTCTTGTCAGGAATGAAATGATATAATATATCCACATCTAGAGAAAGAATTCTGGAGACTGAATGCAGATTGAAGCATGCTATTTTCACTTTTTTGTTGTTGGTTTTTTTTTTTTTTTTTTTCCTTTCTGGTAGCTTTTCCTTTTGTTCTGATTTTTCTTTTACAACATATAATTGTAAGGGACAACTAGGTGGTGCAGTGGATAGAGCACCACTAGCCCTGGAGTCAGGAAGTCCTGAGTTCAAATGTGATTTTAACAGTTCCTAGATGTGTGACCCTGAGCAGGTCACTTAAACCCAATTACCTTGCCATACCAAACTCCTAAAACAAACAACATATAATTGTACATGTATAACCTATATTTGATTATTTGCTGCCTTGGAGAGGAGAAAGATGAGGAAGGTGGGAGAAAAAAATAGAAATAAAAATATTTTAAAAATAAATATTGACATGTAATTGGAGAAAAATATAACTAAGTGGCGGGGGAGGGGGGAGAGGGGGAAGGAGGAGGGGTCCTGTTGTAGGTATTTGATGTGTACCAGGAATCTACTTCTTAGCATTTTGCCTCCTCAGTGATTTTAGAATAAATAAGACCCACCATGCAGCTGTTGTTACTTCTCCAGTAGAAAGATATAATGGTTTTCCCTCTTAACTATTCATATAATGGTTTTAAAGTCATAGATCTCCATTGGTTGATCAACTGGTCTTTTGAGCACTGTTCTTTAGGCCTTACCGAATTGTTTTATTTGAAGAATTACTGATCTGAATTTGAAATGATAAATTATTTGTAAATTGTTCATAGTTGCCAGGGATAGAAAGGAGCTGCAGCAAGTTTTGGCTGCATTTGTTTTGAGTGGACAGTAGTTTTAAAATAAACAGGAGTCCTTGGGGCAAGGAATACCTGTCAGTAACCTGTCAGCTCATCATGATGGATCAGCAGGAAATCTTGGTAAAGGTGACATTGTCACCACAGAAAGTCCTTTGCCTTGGATTTATTGGACCTCTCATTAAGGGAGCTGTCATAATCGTTAACTTAGAGAGAAGTCAGACTAATGACTCAGGATCAGTATAACTTGAAAATTATTTATTTTAGAAGGGGAGTTCCCTTCTCAGTTAAGTGATCCATTGAAAATAATTCTTAGCTATTTTTAGATTACTTCAGTTGTTAATATTTTTAAGGTTTGTTCATTAGGCAACTAGAGACCTTTCTGCTTCTCTAAGTAGGTTTAATTATCTTGATTCTCCCACGGGTTAATTTGTTAAAACTGTGGTTTCTTTTTTATTTATTCCTCTGAATAGTTTACTTTCTGAATAGTTTACTTTTTTTTAGAAATAAAACTCTGAAATGGCATTCTTTTGCAAAGAATAAATGTTAGTTTTTGAACACTGGTGGTTTCTAAGGCTAGGACAAAATATCTGTTCTGGTTATGGCAGGGTATTAGTAAAGCTTTGTAGTATATTTCGTTAGATTACTAAACTAAACCTAACCTACACTGTCATCAGATATTATATCAGAAGTATTTGTAACCAAGGTCAATTTATTATTATAAATTTGACAAATATAAACAAACATGAACATTTCCATATAGGCTAAAGAAAAAAGAGAATTATCTAAGATATTGTGAATATTATGTAGAATTTATTTTTTAAAGGTATATATTAAATTGAACATGGCCCTTCTAACATTGCCCTATCCTCTTCTGAATTCTTTCTGCTCTCTTTCTGGTATTTTTAAAGTGTTACATTGACATTCTTTTTCTTGATATCACTATCACTAACCAGCCAATTCATCACTCTCCTCTCCACTCCATTCCCTCCCTCCCCCCAAAAAAGCCTTTTCTTAAATAAATATGGTTAAAGAAAACAAATCTACACATTGTGTCTAAATATGTATTATTCTCCGATTCTAGTCCATCAATTCTCTGTCAAGATCTCTGTAAAGATTCATCATGCTTTTTTTGGAGTTATAGTTGATTATGATATTAATCAAAGTTTTAAACTCATTATATTGTTTTCCTTTACAATGTTGTGCTCATTGTGTAACTGATTATTTTGACTTTACTCTAAATCAGTTAATATAAGCCTTCCCAGATTTCTTTGAATCTGTCCTTTTTTTTTTTTTCATTTCTTACCTCCCAGGAACATTCCATTATATGTAAATGCCAGGATTTATTCAGTCATTTTCTAATTGATGGGCTTCTACCTTATTAACATTTATTTACTCTAGTATAAAGTGCTCCTATAAATATTTTGTACATAAGGATCCTTTCCCTCTGTCTTTGATTTCTGGAGGGCTATATATCTAAAAATAGTATTACTGAATGAAAGGTATAATTAAGGTTTAGTGATTTTGGGGGGTTTTATTCCAAATTGCTTTTCAAAATAGTTAGACCCTTACTAAAAAAATTTTTTTTTTTTAATGTACCAGTTCACTAGATCAAACATGCATTATTGTGCTTGACCTCTCACAGCTACTCCATCAATTTCATTTTCCTTTTTATCATTTTTGTCAACCTCATGGATATGAGGTGAAATCTTAAGAGTTCAATTAAATTTGTGTTTTATGATCAGAGCATTGTTAAAAAATATATTGATAGCTTGAATTTCTTATTTATTTATTTTGAATTGAAACACAGCAGAATACCAAAAAATAATTTTGTATTAAACTAAATCTCTTTCATACTGCTTGCTTTTAACATATATATATAGTGTGTTATTTGTTTTATATATATATATATATATATATATATATATATATATATATATATATATATATATATATATATATATATATATATATATATATATA